>NC_057799.1:292676826-292677593 GCF_018294505.1 Triticum aestivum
ACTTTTTGTGTGTTCAAAATGCACCATTCAAAGCCACATCATCATTTTTCAATCCTTTCTGACTTCATTTGTTATTTTTCATGCATACTAATTATTTTGAGCTATAAGACCCTAAAATTGAAAAGCATTTCAAATGAACTCTGAAAAGGTTGAAAGTTGGCATGGTATCATCCTTTCATCCACATAGCATGTGCAAGAAAGTTGAGAGGGTTACGACAAAAACTGGATGCACCTCGTGTACAAAACGGACAATCTCTTTCAAAGTATCAGGATTTCATACGGAAACTCGTCTGTTACAAAGGGATTTCATTTTTTAAAACTTATTTGAACTCCTGACTTTTTGTGTGTTTGAAATGCACCATTCAAAGCCACATCATCATTTTTTAATCCTTTCTGACTTCATTTGTTATTTTTCATGCATTTACTAATTATTTTGAGCTATAAGACCCTAAAATTGAAAAGCATTTCAAATGAACTCTGAAAAGGTTGAAAGTTGGCATGGTATCATCCTTTCATCCACATAGCATGTGCAAGAAAGTTGAGAGGGTTACGGAAAAAACTGGATGCACTTCGTGTACAAAACAGACAATCTCTTTCAAAGTACCAGGATTTCATACGGAAACTCGTCTGTTACACAGGGATTTCATTTTTTAAAACTTATTTGAACTCTGACTTTTTGTCTCTTCAAAATGCACCATTCAAAGCCACATCATCAATTTTCAATCTTTTCTGACTTCATTTGTTATTTTTCATGCATTTACTAATTA
>NC_057799.1:292677693-292679876 GCF_018294505.1 Triticum aestivum
TACAAAGGAATTTCATTTTTTAAAACTTATTTGAATTCCTGACTTTGTGTGTGTTCAAAATGCACGATTCAAAGCCACATCATCATTTTTCAATCCTTTCTGACTTCATTTGTTATTTTTCATGCATTTACTAATTATTTTGAGCTATAAGACCCTAAAACTGAAAAGCATTTCAAATGAACTCTGAAAAGGTTGAAAGTTGGCATGGTATCATCATTTCATCCACATAGCATGTGCAACAATGTTGAGAGGGTTACGGCGAAAACTGGATGCATTTCGTGTACAAAACGGACAATCCTTTTCAAAGTATCAGGATTTCATACGGAAACTCGTCTGCTACAAAGGGATTTAATTTTTTAAAACTTATTTGAACTCCTGACATTTTGTGTGTTCAAAATGCACTATTCAAAGCCACATCATCATTTTTCAATCCTTTCTGACTTCATTTGTTATTTTTCATGCATTTACTAATTATTTTGAGCTATAAGACCCTAAAATTGAAAAGCATTTCAAATGAACTCTGAAAAGGTTGAAAGTTGGCATGGTATCATCATTTCATCAAAATAGCATGTGCGAGAAAGTTGAGAGGGTTACGGCATAAACTGGATGCACTTCGTGTACAAAACGGACAATCTTTTTCAAAGTACCAGGATTTCATACGGAAACTCGTCTGTTACAAAGGGATTTCATTTTTTAAAACTTATTTGAACTCCTGACTTTGTGTGTGTTCAAAAAGCACCATTCAAAGCCACATCATCATTTTCAATCCTTTCTGACTTCATTTGTTATTTTTTATGTATTTACTAATTATTTTGAGCTATAAGACCCTAAAATTGAAAAGCATTTCAAATGAACTCTGAAAAGGTTGAAACTTGGCATGGTATCATCATTTCATCCACATAGCATGTGCAAGAAAGTTGAGAGGGTTACGGCAAAAACTGGATGCACTTTGTGTACAAAATGGGCAATCTATTTCAAAGTATCAGGATTTCATACGGAAACTCGTCTGTTACAAAGGGATTTTATTTGTTAAAACTTATTTGAACTCCTGACTTTTTGTGTGTTCAAAATGCACCATTCAAAGCCACATCATCATTTTTCAACCCTTTCTGACTTCATTTGTTATTTTTCATGCATTTACTAATTATTTTGAGTTATAAGACCCTAAAGTTGAAAAGCATTTCAAATGAACTATGAAAAGGTTGAAAGTTGGCATGGTATCGTCATTTCATCCTCATAGCATGTGCAAGAAAGTTGAGAGGGTTACGGCGAAAACTGGATGCACTTCGTGTACAAAATGGACAATCTTTTTCAAAGTATCAGGATTTCATACGGAAACTCCTCTGTTACAAAGGGATTTAATTTTTTAAAACTTATTTGAACTCCTGACTTTTTGTGTGTTCAAAATGCACCATTAAAAGCCACATCATCATTTTTCAATCCTTTCTGACTTCATTTTTTATTTTTCATGCATTTACTAATTATTTTAAGCTATAAGACCCTAAAATTGAAAAGTATTTCAAATGAACTCTGAAAAGGTTGAAAGTTGGCATGGTATCATCATTTTATCCACATAGCATAATGTGCAAGAAAGTTGAGAGGGTTACCGCAAAAACTGGATGCACTTCGTGTACAAAACGGACAATCTCTTTCAAAGTATCAGGATTTCATACGGAAACTCATCTGTTACAAAGGGATTTCATTTTCTTGAACTTATTTGAACTCCAGACTTTTTGTGTATTCAAAATGAACCATTCAAAGCAGAGACTTATTTTAAATGGTGCATATTCTACACACGAAAAGTCTGTAAAGATCGCCAACCCCAACCGAAAAAAATAAGCATAGATGCGCCTATAGAGAGAATTCAACCTAAATTCATAATAAATTTCTATGAATTTCTGAGAAATTCACTCTGAATTTAGGTCAAATTCCCTGTATAAGGGCATCTATTTTCATTTTGAGAGGAGCTCAACAAGGCAGAGAGGGACGGGCTTATAAATCGGTGTGAGCGCCCTTCGGTTGGCGAGGTGGGACTAAACTCTGACCGCAACGAGGACCAACCCTTTATTCCCGGTTTGTGGCACAAACCGGGACTAATGGTCATGGGCCAGGGGTGAGGCGCATTGGTCCCGGTTCGTGCGTGGAACCGGGACCAAAAGGTCCAGGCGAACCAGGACCAGTGG
>NC_057799.1:292685660-292686632 GCF_018294505.1 Triticum aestivum
AAGCCACATCATCATTTTTCAATCCTTTCTGGCTTCATTTGTTATTTTTCATGCATTTACTAATTATTTTGAGCTATAAGACCCTAAAATTGAAAAGCATTTCAAATGAACTCTGAAAAGGTTGAAAGTTGGCATGATAACATCATTTCATCCACATAGCATGTGCAAGAAAGTTGAGAGGGTTACGGCAGAAACTGGATGCACTTCGTGTACAAAACGGACAATCTCTTTCAAAGTATCAGGATTTCATCCGGAAACTCGTCTGTTACAAAGGGATTTCATTTTTTAAAACTTATTTGAACTCCTGACTTTGTGTGTGTTCAAAATGCACCATTCAAAGCCACATCATCATTTTTCAATCCTTTCTGGCTTCATTTGTTATTTTCCCTGCATTTACTAATTATTTTGAGCTATAAGACCCTAAAATTGAAAAGCATTTCAAATGAACTCTAAAAAGATTGAAAGTTGGCATGATATCATCATTTCATCCACATAGCATGTGCAAGAAAGTTGAGAGGGTTACGGCAAAAACTGGATGCACTTCGTCTACAAAACGGACAATCTCTTTCAAAGTATCAGGATTTCATCCGGAAACTCGTCTGTTACAAAGGGATTTCATTTTTTAAAACTTATTTGAACTCCTGACTTTGTGTGTGTTCAAAATGCACCATTCAAAGCCACGTCATCATTTTTCAATACTTTCTGGCTTCATTTGTTATTTTTCATGCATTTACTAATTATTTTGAGCTATAAGACCCTAAAATTGAAAAGCATTTCAAATGAACTCTGAAAAGGTTGAAAGTTGGCATGATAACATCATTTCATCCACATAGCATGTGCAAGAAAGTTGAGAGGGTTACGGCAAAAACTGGATGCACTTCGTGTACAAAACGGACAATCTCTTTCAAAGTATCAGGATTTCATCCGGAAACTCGTCTGTTACAAAGGGATTTCATTTTTTAAAACTTATTT
>NC_057799.1:292686761-292687510 GCF_018294505.1 Triticum aestivum
TAAAATTGAAAAGCATTTCAAATGAACTCTGAAAAGGTTGAAAGTTGGCATGATATCATCATTTCATCCACATAGCATGTGCAAGAAAGTTGAGAGGGTTACGGCATAAACTGGATGCACTTCGTGTACAAAACGGACAATCTCTTTCAAAGTATCAGGATTTCATCCGGAATCTCGTCTGTTACAAAGGGATTTCATTTTTTAAAACTTATTTGAACTCCTGACTTTGTGTGTGTTCAAAATGCACCATTCAAAGCCACATCATCATATTTCAATCCTTTCTGACTTCATTTGTTATTTTTCATGCATTTACTAACTATTTTGAACTATAAGACCCTAAAATTGAAAAGCATTTCAAATGAACTCTGAAAAGGTTGAAAGTTGGCATGATATCATCATTTCATCCACATAGCATGTGCAAGAAAGTTGAGAGGGTTACGGCATAAACTGGATGCACTTCGTGTACAAAACGGACAATCTCTTTCAAAGTATCAGGATTTCATCCGGAAACTCGTCTGTTACAAAGGGATTTCATTTTTTAAAACTTATTTGAACTCCTGACTTTGTGTGTGTTCAAAATGCACCATTCAAAGCCACATCATCATTTTTCAATCCTTTCTGACTTCATTTGTTATTTTTCATGCATTTACTAACTATTTTGAGCTATAAGACCCTAAAATTGAAAAGCATTTCAAATGAACTCTGAAAAGGTTGAAAGTTGGCATGATATCATCATTTCATCCACATAG
>NC_057799.1:292688698-292689473 GCF_018294505.1 Triticum aestivum
ATGCATTTACTAATTATTTTGAGCTATAAGACCCTAAAATTGAAAAGCATTTCTAATGAACTCTGAAAAGGTTGAGGCATGGTATCAGCATTTCATCCACATAGCATGTGCAAGAAAGTTGAGAGGGTTACGGAAAAAACTGGATGCACTTCATGTACAAAACGGACAATCTCTTTCAAAGTATCAGGCTTTCATACGGAAACTCGTTTGTTACAAAGTGATTTCATTTTTTAAAACTTATTTGAACTCCTGACTTTTTGTGTGTTCAAAATGCACCATTCAAAGCCACATCATCATTTTTGAATCCTTTCTCACTTCATTTGTTATTTTCATGCATTTACTATTTATTTTGAGCTATAAGACCCTAAAATTGAAAAGCATTTCAAATGAACTCTGAAAAGGTTGAAAGTTGGCATGGTATCATTACTTCATCCACATAGCATGTGCAAGAAAGTTGAGAGGGTTACAGAAAAGCTGGATGCACTTCGTGTACAAAACGGACAATCTGTTTCAAAGTATCAGGATTTCATACGAAAACTCGTCTGTTACAACGGGATTTCATTTTTTAAAACTTATTTGAACTCCTGACTTTTTGTGTGTTCAAAATGCACCATTCAAAGCCACATCAACATTTTTCAATCCTTTCTGACTTCATTTGTTATTTTTCATGCATTTAATAATTATTTTGAGCTATAAGACCCTAAAATTGAAAAGCATTTCAAATGAACTCTGAAAAGGTTGAAAGTTGGCATGGTATCATCATTTCATCCACATA
>NC_057799.1:292689483-292690689 GCF_018294505.1 Triticum aestivum
AACTGGATGCACTTCATGTACAAAACGGACAATCTCTTTCAAAGTGTCAGGGTTTCATACGGAAACTCGTTTGTTACAAAGTGATTTCATTTTTTTAAACTTATTTGAACTCCTGACTTTTTGTGTGTTCAAAATGCACCATTCAAAGCCACATCATCATTTTTGAATCCTTTCTCACTTCATTTGTTATTTTCATGCATTTACTAATTATTTTGAGCTATAAGACCCTAAAATTGAAAAGCATTTCAAATGAACTCTGAAAAGGTTGAAAGTTGGCATGGTATCATTACTTCATCCACATAGCATGTGCAAGAAAGTTGAGAGGGTTACAGCAAAAGCTGGATGCACTTCGTGTACAAAACGGACAATCTCTTTCAAAGTATCAGGATTTCATACGGAAACTCGTCTGTTACAACGGGATTTCATTTTTTAAAACTTATTTGAACTCCTGACTTTTTGTGTGTTCAAAATGCACCATTCAAAGCCACATCAACATTTTTCAATCCTTTCTGACTTCATTTGTTATTTTTCATGCATTTAATAATTATTTTGAGCTATAAGACCCTAAAATTGAAAAGCATTTCAAATGAACTCTGAAAAGGTTGAAAGTTGGCATGGTATCATCATTTCATCCACATACCATGTGCAAGAATGTTGAGAGGGTTACGGCAAAAACTGGATGCACTTTGTGTACAAAACAGACAATCACTTTCAAAGTATCAGGATTTCATACGGAAACTCGTCTGTTACAAAGGGATTTCATTTTTTTAAACTTATTTGAACTCCTGACTTTTTGTCTCTTCAAAATGCACCATTCAAAGCCACATCATCAATTTTCAATCCTTTCTGACTTCATTTTGTTTATTTTTCATGCATTTACTAATTATTTTGAGCTATAAGACCCTAAAATTGAAAAGCATTTCAAATGAACTCTGAAAAGGTTGAAAGTTGGCATGGTATCATCCTTTCATCCACATAGCATGTGCAAGAAAGTTGAGAGGGTTACGGAAAAAACTAGATGCACTTCGTGTACAAAACAGACAATCTCTTTCAAAGTACCAGGATTTCATACGGAAACTCGTCTGTTACAAAGGGATTTCATTTTTTAAAACTTATTTGAACTCCTGACTTTTTGTCTCTTCAAAATGCACCATTCAAAGCCACATCATCAATTTTCAATCCTTTCTGACTTCATTTGTTATTTTT
>NC_057799.1:292696127-292698337 GCF_018294505.1 Triticum aestivum
AACTGGATGCACTTCATGTACAAAACGGACAATCTCTTTCAAAGTGTCAGGGTTTCATACGGAAACTCGTTTGTTACAAAGTGATTTCATTTTTTTAAACTTATTTGAACTCCTGACTTTTTGTGTGTTCAAAATGCACCATTCAAAGCCACATCATCATTTTTGAATCCTTTCTCACTTCATTTGTTATTTTCATGCATTTACTAATTATTTTGAGCTATAAGACCCTAAAATTGAAAAGCATTTCAAATGAACTCTGAAAAGGTTGAAAGTTGGCATGGTATCATTACTTCATCCACATAGCATGTGCAAGAAAGTTGAGAGGGTTACAGAAAAGCTGGATGCACTTCGTGTACAAAACGGACAATCTCTTTCAAAGTATCAGGATTTCATACGGAAACTCGTCTGTTACAACGGGATTTCATTTTTTTAAACTTATTTGAACTCCTGACTTTTTGTGTGTTCAAAATGCACCATTCAAAGCCACATCATCATTTTTCAATCCTTTCTGACTTCATTTGTTATTTTTCATGCATTTAATAATTATTTTGAGCTATAAGACCCTAAAATTGAAAAGCATTTCAAATGAACTCTGAAAAGGTTGAAAGTTGGCATGGTATCATCATTTCATCCACATAGCATGTGCAAGAATGTTGAGAGGGTTACGGCAAAAACTGGATGCACTTCGTGTACAAAACAGACAATCTCTTTCAAAGTTTCAGGATTTCAGACGGAAACTCACCTGTTACAAAGGGATTTCATTTTTTAAAACTTATTTGAACTCCTTATTTTTTGTGTGTTCAAAATGCACCATTCAAAGCCACATCATCATTTTTCAATCATTTCTGACTTCATTTGTTATTTTTCATGCATTTACCAATTATTTTGAGCTATAAGACCCTAAAATTGAAAAGCATTCCAAATGAACTCTGAAAAGGTTGAACGTTGGCATGGTATCATCATTTCATCGACATAGCATGTGCAAGAAAGTTGAGAGGGTTACGGCAAAACTGGATGCACTTCGTGTACAAAACGGACAATCTCTTTCAAAGTATCAGGATTTCATACGGAAACTCGCCTGTTACAAACGGATTTCATTTTTTAAAACTTTTTTGAACTCCTGACTTCTTGTGTGTTCAAAATGCACCATTCAAAGCTACATCATCATTTTTCAATCCTTTCTGACTTCATTTGTTATTTTTATGCATTTACTAATTATTTTGAGCTATAAGTCCCTAAAATTGAAAAGCATTTCAAATGAACTCTTAAAAGGTTGAAAGTTGGCCTGGTATCATCATATCATCCACATAGCATGCGCAAGAAAGTTGAGAGGGTTACGGCGAAAACTGGATGCACTTCGTGTACAAAACGGACAATCTCTTTCAAAGTATCAGGATTTCATACGGAAACTCGTCTGTTACAAAGGGATTTCATTTTTTAAAACTTATTTGAACTCCTGACTTTTTGTGTGTTCAAAATGCACCATTCAAAGCCACATCATCATTTTTCAATCCTTTCTGACTTCATTTGTTATTTTTCATGCATTTACTAATTATTTTTAGCTATAAGACCCTAAATTGAAAAGCATTTCAAATGAACTCTGAAAAGGTTGAAAGTTGGCATGGTATCATCATTTCACCCACATAGCATGTGCAAGAAAGTTGAGAGGGTTACGGCAATAACTGGATGCACTTCGTGTACAAAACGGACAATCTCTTTCAAAGTATCAGGATTTCATACGGAAACTCGTCTGTTACAAAGGGATTTCATTTTTTAAAACTTATTTGAACTCCTGACTTTTTGTGTGTTCGAAATGGACCATTCAAAGCCACGTCATAATTTTTCAATCCTTTCTGACTTCATTTGTTATTTTTCATGCATTTACTAATTATTTTGAGCTATAAGACCCTAAAATTGAAAAGCATTTCAAATGAACTCTGAAAAGGTTGAAATTTGGCATGGTATCATCCTTTCATCCACATAGCATGTGCAAGAAAGTTGAGAGGGTTACGGCAAAAACTGGATGCACTTCGTGTACAAAACGGACAATCTCTTTCAAAGTACCAGGATTTCATACGGAAACTCGTCTGTTACAAAGGGATTTCATTTTTTAAAACTTATTTGAACTCCTGACTTTTTGTCTCTTCAAAATGCACCATTCAAAGCCACATCATCAATTTTCAATCCTTTCTGACTTCATTTGTTATTTT
>NC_057799.1:292698634-292699716 GCF_018294505.1 Triticum aestivum
GACTTTTTGTTTGTTCAAAATGCACCATTCAAAGCCACATCATCATTTTTCAATCCTTTCTGACTTCATTTGTTATTTTTCATGCATTTACTAATTATTTTGAGCTATAAGTCTCTAAAATTGAAAAGCATTTCAAATGAACTCTGAAAAGGTTGAAAGTTGGGATGGTATCATCCTGTCATCCACATAGCATGTGCAAGAAAGTTGAGAGGGTTACGGCAAAAACTGGATGCACTTCGTGTACAAAACGGACAATCTCTTTCAAAGTATCAGGATTCCATACGGAAACTCGTCTGTTACAAAGGGATTTCATTTTTTAAAACTTATTTGAACTCCTGACTTTTTGTGTGTTCAAACTGCACCATTCAAAGCCACATATCATTTTTCAATCCTTTCTGACTTCATTTGTTATTTTTCATGCATTTACTAATTATTTTGAGCTATAAGACCGTAAAATTGCAAAGCATTTCAAATGAACTCTGAAAAGGTTTAAAGTTGGCATGGTATCATCATTTCATCCACATAGCATGTTCAAGAAAGTTGAGAGGGTTATGGCAAAAACTGGATGCACTTCGTGTACAAAACGGACAATCTCTTTCAAAGTATCAGGATTTCATACGGAAACTCGTCTGTTACAAAGGGATTTCATTTTTTAAAACTTATTTGAACTCCTGACTTTTTGTGTGTTCAAAATGCACCATTCAAAGCCACATCATTTTTCAATCCTTTCTGACTTCATTTGTTATTTTTCATGCATTTACTAATTATTTTGAGCTATAAGACCCTAAAATTGAAAAGCATTTCAAATGAACTCTGATAAGGTTGAAAGTTGGCATGGTATCATCCTTTCATCCACATAGCATGTGCAAGAAAGTTGAGAGGGTTACGGCAAAAACTGGATGCACTTCGTGTACAAAACGGACAATCTCTTTCAAAGTATCAGGATTCCATACGGAAACTCGTCTGTTACAAAGGGATTTCATTTTTAAAACTTATTTGAACTCCTGACTTTTTGTGTGTTCAAAATGCACCATTCAAAGCCACATCATCATTTTTCAATCCTTTCTGACTTCATTTGTTAT
>NC_057799.1:292703682-292704521 GCF_018294505.1 Triticum aestivum
AATCCTTTCTGACTTCATTTGTTCTTTTTCATGCATTTACTAATTATTTTGAGCTATAAGACCCTAAAATTGAAAAGCATTTAAAATGAACTCTGAAAATGTTGAAAGTTGGCATGGTATCATCATTTCATCCACATAGCATATGCAAGAGAGTTGAGAGGGTTACGGCAAAAACTGGATGCACTTCGTGTACAAAACGGACAATCTCTTGCGAAGTATCAAGATTTCATACGGAAACTCGTCTGTTACAAAGGGATTTCATATTTTAAAACTTATTTGAACTCCTGACTTTTTGTGTGTTCAAAATGCACCATCCAAAGCCACATCATCATTTTCCAATCCTTTCTGACTTCATTTGTTATTTTTCATGCATTTACTAATTATTTTGAGCTATAAGACCGTAAAATTGAAAAGCATTTCAAATGAACTCTAAAAAGGTTGGAAGTTGGCATGGAATCATCATTTCATCCACATAGCATGTGCAAGAAAGTTGAGAGGGTTACGGCAGAAACTGGATGCACTTCGTGTACAAAACGGACAATCTCTTTCAATGTATCAGGATTTCAAACGGAAACTCGTCTATTACAAAGGGATTTCATTTTTTAAAACTTATTTGAACTCCTGACTTTTTGTGTCTTCAAAATGCACCATTCAAAGCCACATCATCATTTTTCAATCCTCTCTGATCTCATTTGTTATTTTTCATGCATTTACTAATCATTTTGAGCTATAAGACCCTAAAATTGAAAAGCATTTCAAATGAACTCTGAAAAGGTTGGAAGTTGGCATGGTATCATCATTTCATCCACATAGCATGTGCCAGAAAGTTGAGAGGGTTA
>NC_057799.1:292704531-292710801 GCF_018294505.1 Triticum aestivum
CATGGTATCATCATTTCATCCACATAGCATGTGCAAGAAAGTTGAGAGGGTTACGGCAAAAACTGGATGCACTTCGTGTGCAAAACGGACAATCTATTTCAAAGTATCAGGATTTCATACGGAAACTCGTCTGTTACAAAGGGATTTCATTTTTTAAAACTTATTTGAACTCCTGACTTTTTGTTTGTTCAAAATGCACCATTCAAAGCCACATCATCATTTTTCAATCCTTTCTGACTTCATTTGTTATTTTTCATGCATTTACTAATTATTTTGAGCTATAAGACCGTAAAATTGAAAAGCATTTCAAATGAACTTTGAAAAGGTTGAAAGTTGGCATGGTATCATCATTTCATCCACATAGCATGTGCAAGAAAGTTGAGAGGGTTACGGCAAAAACTGGATGCACTTCGTGTACAAAACGGAGAATCTCTTTCAAAGTATCAGGATTTCATACGGAAACTCGTCTGTTACAAAGGGATTTCATTTTTTTAAACATATTTGAACTCCTGACTTTTTGTGTGTTCAAAATGCACCATTCAAAGCCACATCATCATTTTTCAATCCTTTCTGACTTCATTTGTTATTTTTCATGCATTTACTAATTATTTTGAGCTATAAGACTATAAAATTGAAAAGCATTTCAAATGAACTCTGAAAAGGTTGAAAGTTGGCATGGTATCATCCTGTCATCAACATAGCATGTGCAAGAAAGTTGAGAGGGTTACGGCAAAAACTAGATGCACTTCGTGTACAAAACGGACAATCTCTTTCAAAGTATCAGGATTCCATACGGAAACTCGTCTGTTACAAACGGACAATCTCTACCCAGCCAGGACCGTGATGCCCCACGGTGTCGGTTGGCCAGAGGTGGGAGGCTACTCTCCCGCACTTGGTCCTCTTCTGCCACCTGAGCGTCGGGCTCTACACCTGAGTATCCGCGGCCCCCAGTCTGCTGACGTGGAGGGCTATCCGTTGCCTCACTACCAGCTGTCGGGCTACGATTACCTCCACAGTACCTCTTGGGACTGATGTAGGCTTGTTTGTAGTGTTAAAGGCATTCGCCGCGAGCCTGTGTGCCGCCTATGATGTTTTAGTCTATGTACTGAACCCTGTGTACTGAACTCTATGCATGACCCCTTTTGTAAGCTATGCCGACTACTGAGTAGTAGCTATCGTGCTCCTTTCATTATGCATGTTTCATCATGAATGATTCTTGTCATTGCAAATTTTCTAAATGCTGAACTACCCCTGTTATATATTAGCAGGATGGTTAGACCAGGTGGTCATGGCCGTGGTGGCGATGCCCCACCACCACCTGAGTACATGGCTGGTATGATCCAACAGTTCGAACTGAACCGCCAATTCATGGAAAATATGATGGCTCAGTTTCCTCGCCCCAATATGAACCAGCAGCAAGCCCAAGTGACTCTTCAAGATTTCATACGCCTCAACCCAACCATCTACTGCAGCTCAACTCAGCCTCTGGATGCTGATGACTGGCTCCGTGACATCACCTATGAGATGAGTCTGCTGATGTAGCCCCTGCCAGCTATGTCACCTTTGCTTCCTTCTTCTTGAAGGGACCCGCAGCTCAATGGTGGGACAGCCACAGGCGTACTCTGCCAGCTGGAACAATCATCACATGGCCAGACTTCCAAGCTGCTTTCCGTGCCCGCTTCATTCCTCAAGGAGTCATGGACCGGAAGAAGCGTGAGTTCCGCAACCTCACCCAAGGCAACAAAACTGTCGAAGCTTATCAGCGGGAGTTTCTGGACTTGTCCCGCTATGCTGAAGAAGACATTGCAACTGATGCACGCAGACAGGAGAAGTTCCGTGATGGCCTTCAAGCTGACATCAAGCTCGCACTTCTAGTGCATGACTTTGCTGATTTCGCCACCTTGGTGAACAAGGCCATCAATGTCGAAACTGGTCTGCAGGAATACCAGAGCTCTCACAGACGCAACCGTGACACGGGCTCATCTTCGGGCCCGCCCTCACAGAAGCGTAAGATATGGATCCCGAACAGCATGTACCGTCCAAATGCATCTGCCCCAAGGCAGACCTATGCTGCACCTCGTCTGCCTCCACCACCAACTAGGCAGTCAAGACTTCCGGCTCCACCATCCCAAGCTCCTGTTCCCACTCCGAATAATGGCTTGTGCTTCAGGTGTGGTCAACCAGGACACCGTGCTAGAGAATGCAACCAGAACCAGAATCAACTGGCCCTTCCAGCAAATGGCCGTGGTAACAATCAGCCTCGCAACAACAATGCTAAGCCTTATGGTCGTGCTCATGCCAACCACGTTGACCTCAACGAAGCTCAAGACCAGCCTGCTACTGTGATGGGTACACTCCTCGTAAATTCAGTACCAGCATCCGTTTTATTTGATACAGGTGCATCGCATTCATTCATGTCAGAAGATTTTGCATACAAGCACGACGTTAAATGTGAGGAGATGAACACCTCTGTATTGGTCAAAACCCCCGTGGGACAGTGTCAAACCTCCTTGGTTGGCATCGATGTCCCCGTGGAAATCGAAGGGCTGGAATTCTATGCCTCTCCCATTATCCTGAAGTCGTCTAACATCGACCTCATTTTGGGTATGGATTGGTTGAAAGCGCATACTATTTCTATAGTTTGCGCCACTAAGACCGTCCATCTGCTACACCCTTCTGATGAAATAGTTGCTTACCAAGCTCATCTGGTGCAAAATGCCGAGGCAAGGCTTTACGCATTGAATGCCTTGAACGCTGCACCACTCGAGGGCATTGAAAACATTCCCGTCGTGCGTGAATTCCTCGACGTCTTCCCTGAAGAACTTCCGGGGATTCCCCCTGCTAGAGCTGTCGAATTCATCATCGACTTGAAACCAGGCACCACTCCTATAGCCAAGCGACCCTACAAAATGCCGCCGCATGAACTCCTTGAGCTTAAGGAGGAAATCGACAAGTCTCTTCGCAAAGGATTCATTCGCCCAAGTTGCTCTCCTTGGGGAGCACCTTCTCTCTTTGTCAAGAAGAAGGATGGGACAAACCGGTTAGTTCAAGACTACCGTCCTATAAACCAAGCTACCATTCAGAATAAATACCCTCTTCCTCGGATCAATGATCTGTATGATCAACTGGCGGGTTCGTCAGTGTTCTCTAAGCTCGACTTGAGGTTGGGCTACCACCAGATCCGTGTTCGCGAAGAGGATATCCCAAAGACCGCCTTCGTGACTCGCTATGGTTCATACGAGTACACCGTCATGTCTTTCGGTTTAACCAATGCTCCAGCCACCTTCTCTCGTCTGATGAACTACATATTCATGGATTACCTCGACAAGTTCGTTGTGGTTTATCTGGATGATATCCTGATATTTTCCAAGAACGAAGAAGAACATGCTGAACATCTTCGACTTGTGCTGGAAAAGCTACGAGAACATCAACTATATGCCAAGTTCTCCAAATGTAAATTCTGGCTACCGGAGGTAACCTATCTTGGGCATGTCATCTCTAAGGATGGTATTGCCGTCAACCCCGAGCGAGTTCAGGCTATTCTTGATTGGACTCCTCCCAAGAACGTTAAGCAAGTCAGAAGTTTTCTCGGTCTCGCCAGCTATTGCCGTCGATTTGTCGAGAACTTCTCCAAGATCGCCAGGCCTCTGACTAACCTGTTGCATAAGGGTGTCAAGTTCCAATGGACAGACAAATGTCAGAAAAGTTTCCAGGCACTCAAAGACAAGTTGACCTCTGCTCCAGTTCTAGCTCCACCTGATACTAAGAAGGACTTCGTCATCTACTGCGACGCTTCCCGTCAAGGATTAGGCCGTGTCCTAATGCAAGACCGCAAAGTGATTGCTTATGCCTCTCGACAATTGCGCCCTCACGAAGAGAACTACCCAGTTCACGACCTCGAACTTGCTGCTGTCATTCATGCGCTGAAGCAGTGGCGACATTACCTTCTCGGTAATCGTTGCGAGATCTTCACTGACCACCAAAGTCTGAAATATCTGTTTACTCAGCCAGATCTGAACCTCCGCCAGCAGAGATGGATGGAGTTTGTTGCAGACTTTGACTTGGGTATTTCCTATACGCCAGGCAAGGCTAATGTAATGGCTGATGCCTTGAGCCGCAAGTCTTACTGCAACCACCTTCAGGTTCACAAAGTTCAGCCCTCGCTTGTTGAGGAATTCAGGAAGCTGAACCTCCATATTGTTCCTCCGGGTGCACTCATTCCCCCTCCTAAGGAGTTTGGCAAGGTGAACCTCCATGTTGTTACCCAGGGTTCCCTCAATACCCTAGTTGCTAAACCAGATCTCGTGGATAGCATCAAAAGGCTACAGAAGTATGACTCTGAAGCCCACAAGATTAAGCGCTACCTCGCAAAAGGAAAGCCCTCATTCTTCACCATTGCTGAAGATGGCACCTTATACTTCAAGGGCCGCCTAGTGGTGCCATGTGCAGAGAAAAACCTGGATATGACACAGGAAGTTATGAAAGAAGCTCATGGTACGCCTCTATGTATCCACCCTGGTAGTACAAAGATGTACCAAGATATCCGTCAGAGATTCTGGTGGTCTAATATGAAGCAAGCCATTGCTCGTTATGTTGCTGAGTGTGACGTTTGCCGTCGTATCAAAGCAGAACATCAAAGGCCTGCTGGAACTCTGCAACCTATCTCTATTCCTGAATGGAAATGGGACCATGTTGAGATGGACTTCGTCACTGGATTTCCCAAATCACAGAAAGGTAATGATGCTATTCTTGTCGTCATTGACCGGCTTTCCAAAGTTGCACATTTCCTGGCGGTCAAAGAAACGATCACTGCTAGCCAGTTGGCAACGCTCTATATGTCCAGGATTGTTTCACTCCACGGTATTCCATTGGTTATCAGTTCAGACCGTGGTAGCTTATTCACTTCAAGATTCTGGGCAAGTTTCCAAGAAGCAATGGGAACTCATCTGTCATTCAGTACTGCGTTTCATCCTCAATCGCAAGGACAAGTTGAACGCGTCAACCAAGTTCTCGAAGACATGCTTCGAGCTTGCGTTATTTCCTTCGGCAAGAAATGGGAGGAATCTCTCCCGTATGCTGAGTTCTCTTATAATAATAGCTATCAAGCTAGTCTGAAGATGGCCCCCTTCGAAGTGTTATATGGACGAAAGTGCCGAACCCCTCTGAACTGGTCAGAAACTGGGGAACGTCCACTCTTCGGTCCGGATATTATCCAAGATGCCGAAGAACAAGTCCGCATTATTCGCGAGAATCTCAAGACTGCTCAGTCACGTCAGAAGAGTCAGTATGACCGTCATCATAAAGACATGGTCTATCAACCTGGCGAAAAGGCTTATCTTCGAGTCACACCTATGAAGGGTGCTCACCGCTTCGGGATCAAGGGCAAACTAGCTCCTCGCTATATTGGCCCATTCACTATTCTCGAAAGGCATGGAAAAGTGGCATACCAACTGGAACTACCGCCAAACCTTTCTCAGGTTCACGATGTGTTCCATGTGTCACAGCTCCGCCGTTGCTTCAAGGATCCAATCCGAGCTGTGGATCATGAAGTGCTCGAATTACAGCAAGACCTCTCCTATAAGGAGCATCCGGTCCGCATTCTCGACCAAGCTGAACGCCGCACACGTCAGAAGGCGATCAAGTTTCTCAAAGTCTAGTGGTCGCACCATTCTGAAGATGAGGCCACTTGGGAACGAGAGGATCGTCTGCGCGAAGAATACCCCGCACTGTTTCCTTCTACCTCCTAAATCTCGGGACGAGATTTCTTGTAGTGGAGGAGATTTGTAACACCCTGAGAATCATGCTACAGTAACCCCCTATGATTAAGCTAATCATGTTGCTAAACAGGGCTTGATCACATTTGAACCACACCCCTGTCAAACTCCTAGTTCAAACTTCAAATATAATTAAAGTGAAAAATAAAAGTTTTCAAAACTCAAACAAAAATGTTCTGTGGGTGCTAAATAATACACTGGCAATTATGGTGGAGAAAACTCCTATTTATAAAATGCCTAAATACTTTAAATGAAATAAAACAGAAAAGGAAATAAACAAATAAAAAGAAAAAAGAAAACAGAAACAGTCAGAGAAAAAAAAAGGGGAGCAGGCCTTCCCCCCCCACTGGACCCGTGGCCCATCTGCACCGACCCCCCCCAGCCCAAACTGGGCCGCACCCCCGCGCCCCCGGCCCAGCCCACCTCCTCCCTCGCCCCTTCCCTGTTCCCCCGACCGGGTCGGAACAGGGGCGCGCTGCCGCCCGACCCCCTCGCC
>NC_057799.1:292712175-292851220 GCF_018294505.1 Triticum aestivum
GCCGTGTCGTACGACGTCGCCGCCCTCGACTACACCCCCTCCGCCTCTCCGTCGAAGCTCGGAGCCACCGCAACGGCCTCCCCGAGCTCGCCTTCAACCTCGGACGCCGGCGACCCCCCTTCTTCCCCGGCGCCGACCTGCTGCTCCTAAGCACCCACGGGCCTTTCTTGCGCCACGCGGTGAGCTCCTCTACCTCCTCCCCCACTCCGCTAGCTCGCCCACGCTCCCTAGCTTTTCCCCCACGCGCGCCCGAACGCCGCGCCGCGGAGCTCGCCGCCGGCGGGTCTCCGGTGACCAAATGGTCACGGGCTCAAGCTCACAGCGCTCCCCACCGCACGTAGAAGCTCCCCAGCCCCTCCGCTTGCTCGACCGCCTGCCGTAGCCCTGTTTCCGTCGGGCACCCGTGCGCGCCGCCGCCTCCGCCGCTCGCCGGCGCCGATTCCGGCCGAGTCCGGCGAAGCCCCGGCCACCCCTGGATGCGGCGCCGCGAGTTCTTTCGAATGGGCCTAGCCCCGTTCCTCCCCGAGCCCCGTAGCGCAATTCCGGCCAACTCCGGCGAGGAACCGCCGCGGTTTTGGTCGCCGGAGTTGCGCCGGCGCCGGCCGCCGACGTGGCACACCTGGGGCCACCCCCTGGGTCACTGCCAGTGGCCCCACGGGCCCCAGTTGACTGGGTTGACCCAGTCAACTGCTGACTGGGCAGGCCCAGTCACTGACATGCGGGCCCCGCCGCAAAAATTAAAAAAGAAAATGTTTTATAAATAAAAATAATTAGTTTAATTAATCTCTCACTGACAGGTGGGCCCAGTAGTTAATTAACTAAAAACTAATTAGTTTAATCCTCTGTTAACCCACTGTCTATGACAGGTGGGTCCCCCGTGTCAGTTTGACCAGTCAACCCGGACTGTTGACCGCTGACGTCACTCCTACGTCATGCTGACGTCATATCCCTTTTTCTGTTAATTAAATAATTCCAGAAATTCAAGTAAACTTTGAAAATTCATATCTTTTAAACCGTAACTCGGATGAAAATGTTTTCTATATGAAAGTTGCTCAGAACGACGAGACGAATCCGGATACGCAGTCCGTGCGTCCACCACACCTCCCTAACCTATCGAACTCGCAACTTTCCCCCTCCGGTCCTTCTGTCCGAAAACGGAAAACATCGGGAATACTTTCCCGGATGTTCCCCCCCTTCACCGGTACCACCTACTGTCGCGTTAGGACACCCCTAGCACCGCTCACTGTCATGTCACGCATCGTCATGCTTGTGTTTGCATTGTATTTACTGTTTCTTCCCCCTCTTCTCTCCGGTAGACTACGAGACCGACACTGCTGCTGCCCAGTTCGACTACGGAGTCGACGACCCCTCCTACTTGCCAGAGCAACCAGGCAAGCCCCCCCTTGATCACCAGATATCGCCTACTCTCCTCTATACTGCTTGCATTAGAGTAGTGTAGCATGTTACTACTTTCGGTTAATCCTATTCTGTTGCATAGCCTGTCATTGTTGCTACAGTTGTTTCCCTTACCTGCTACCCTACTGCTTAGTATAGGATGCTAGTTTTCCATCAGTGGCCCTACATTCTTGTCCGTCTGCTGTGCTATACTATCGGGCCGTGATCACCTGGGCGGTGGACACGGGCATATACTTATATATTATATACATGACACCTGAGATGACTAAAGTCGGGTCGGCTCGTAGGAGTACCCGCAAGTGGATCTTTGTGGCGAAGCGACAGGGCAGGTTGAGACCGCCTAGGTGAGAGGTGGGCCTGGCCCTGGTCGGCATTCGCGAATACTTAACACGCTTAACGAGATCTTGGTATTTGATCTGAGTCTGGCCATTTGGTCTATACGCACTAACCATCTACGTGGGAGTAGTTATGGGTATCCCGACGTCGTGGTATCAGCCGAAGCTCTTTTGACGTCAGCGACTGAGTGGCGCGCGCCGTGTTGGACCGCTTTGACGTAACCGCCGTGATCGTGTGGGTTGCTAGGTCTGCTCGCGGCCGCGTTCGCAACGTGCAGGTGTGCTTAGGGCGATGGGCCCAGACCCCTGCGCGCATAGGTTTAGACCGGCGTGCTGACCTCTCTGTTGAGCCTAGGTGGGGCTGCGACGTGTTGATCTTACGAGGCCGGGCATGACCCAGGAAAGTGTGTCCGGCCAATTGGGATCGAGCGTGTTGGGTTATGTGGTGCACCCCTGCAGGGAAGTTTATCTATTCGAATAGCCGTGTTCCTCGGTAAAAGGACGACCCGGAGTTGTACCTTGACCTTATGACAACTAGAACTGGATACTGAATAAAATACACCCTTCCAAGTGCCAGATACAACCCGGTGATCGCTCTCTAACAGGGAGACGAGGAGGGGATTGCCGGGTAGGATTATGCTATGCGATGCTACTTGGAGGACTTCACTCTATTCTCTTCTATATGCTGCAAGATGGAGATGACCAGAAGCGTAGTCTTCGACAGGACTAGCTATCCCCCTTTTAATTCTGGCATTCTGCAGTTCAGTCCACTGATATGCCCCTTTACACATATACCCATGCATATGTAGTGTAGCTCCTTGCTTGCGAGTACTTTGGATGAGTACTCACGGTTGCTTCTCTCCCTCTTTTCCCCCCTTTCCTTTCTATCTGGTTGTCGCAACCAGATGTTGGAGTCCAGGAGCCAGACGCCACCGTCGACGACGACTCCCACGGCACTGGAGGTGCCTACTACTACGTGCAGGCCGCTGACGACGACCAGGAGTAGTTAGGAGGTCCCAGGCAGGAGGCCTAGCCTCTTCGATCGTTGCTACTTTTATGCTAGCCTTCTTAAGGCAAAACTTGTTTAACTTATGTCTGTACTCAGATATTGTTGCTTCCGCTGACTCGTCTATGATCGAGCACTTGTATTCGAGCCCTCGAGGCCCCTGGCTTGTATTATGATGCTTGTATGACTTATTTATGTTTTAGAGTTGTGTTGTGATATCTTCCCGTGAGTCCCTGATCTTGGTCGTACACATTTGCGTGCATGATTAGTGTACGGTCAAATCGGGGGCGTCACAGTCTTATAGCTCAAAATAATTAGTAAATGCATGAAAAATAACAAATGAAGTTAGAAAGGATTGAAAAATGATGATGTGGCTTTGAATGGTGCATTTTGAACACACAAAAAGTCAGGAGTTCAAATAAGTTTTAAGAAATGAAATCCCTTTGTAACAGACGAGTTTCCGTATGAAATCCTGATACTTTGAAAGAGATTGTCCGTTTTGTACACGAAGTGCATCCAGTTTTTGCCGTAACCCTCTCAACTTTCTTGCACATGCTATGTGGATGAAATGATGATACCATGCCAACTTTCAACATTTTCAGAGTTCATTTGAAATGCTTTTCAATTTTAGGGTCTTATGGCTCAAAATTATTAGTAAATGCATGAAAAATAACAAGTGAAGTCAGAAAGGATTGAAAATCATGATGTGGCTTTGAATGGTGCATTTTGAACACACAAAAAGTCAGGAGGTCAAATAAGTTATAAAAAATGAAATCCCTTTGTAACAGACGAGTTTCCGTATGAAATCATGATACTTTGAAAGAGATTGTCCGTTTTGTACACGAAGTGCATCCAGTTTTTGCCGTAACCCTCTCAACTTTCTTGCACATGCTATGTGGATGAAATGATGATACCATGCCAACTTTAAACCTTTTCAGAGTTCATTTGAAATGCTTTTCAATTTTACGGTCTTATAGCTCAAAATAATTAGTAAATGCATGAAAAATAACAAATGAAGTCAGAAAGGATTGAATAATGATGATGTGGCTTTGAATGGTGCATTTTGAACACAGAAAAAGTCAGGAGTTCAAATAAGTTTTAAAAAATGAAATCCCTTTGTAACAGACGATTTTCCGTATGAAATCCTGATACTTTGAAAGAGATTGTCCGTTTTGTACATGAAGTGCATCCAGTTTTTGCCGTAACCCTCTCAACTTTCTTGCACATGCTATGTGGATGACAGGATGATACCATGCCAACTTTCAACCTTTTCAGAGTTCATTTGAAATGCTTTTCAATTTTAGGGTCTTATAGCTCAAAATAATTAGTAAATGCATGAAAAATAACAAATGAAGTCAGAAAGGATTGAAAAATGATGATGTGGCTTTGAATGGTGCATTTTGAACACACAAAAAGTCAGGAGTTCAAATAAGTTTTAAAAAAATGAAATCCCTTTGTAACAGACGAGTTTCCGTATAAAATCCTGATACTTTGAAAGAGATTCTCTGTTTTGTACACGAAGTGCATCCAGTTTTTGCCGTAACCCTCTCAACTTTCTTGCACATGCTATGTGGATGAAATGATGATACCATGCCAACTTTAAACCTTTTCAGAGTTCATTTGAAATGCTTTTCAATTTTACGGTCTTATAGCTCAAAATAATTAGTAAATGCATGAAAAATAACAAATGAAGTCAGAAAGGATTGAAAAATGATGATGAGGCTTTGAATGGTGCATTTTGAACACACAAAAAGTCAGGAGTTGAAATAAGTTTTAAAAAATGAAATCCCTTTGTAACATACGAGTTTCCGTATGAAATCCTGATACTTTGAAAGAGATTGTCCGTTTTGTACACGAAGTGCATCCAGTTTTTGCCGTAACCCTCTCAACTTTCTTGCACATGCTATGTGGATGAAATTATGATACCATGCAAACTTTCAACCTTTTCCGAGTTCATTTGAATTGCTTTTCAATTTTAGGGTCTTATGGCTCAAAATTATTAGTAAATGCATGAAAAATAACAAATGAAGTCAGAAAGGATTGAAAAATGATGATGTGGCTTTGAATGGTGCATTGAACACACAAAAAGTCAGGAGTTCAAATAAGTTTTAAAAAATGAAATCCCTTTGCAACAGACGAGTTTCCGTATGAAATCCTGATACTTTGAAAGAGATTGTCCGTTTTGTACACAAAGTGCATCCAGTTTTTGCCGTAACCCTCTCAACTTTCTTGCACATGCTCTGTGTATGAAAGGATGATACCATGCCAACTTTCAACCTTTTCAGAGTTCATTTGAAATGCTTTTCAATTTTAGGGTCTTATAGCTCAAAATAATTAGTAAATGCATGAAAAATAACAAATGAAGTCAGAAAGGATTGAAAAATGATGATGTGGCTTTGAATGGTGCATTTTGAACACACAAAAAGTCAGGAGTTCAAATAAGTTTTAAAAAATGAAATCCCTTTGTAACACACGAGTTACCGTATGAAATCCTGATACTTTGAAAGAGATTGTCCGTTTTGTACAGGAAGTGCATCCAGTTTTTGCCGTAACCCTCTCAACTTTCTTGCACATGCTATGTGGATGAAATGATGATACCATGCCAACTTTAAACCTTTTCAGAGTTCATTTGAAATGCTTTTCAATTTTAGGGTCTTATGGCTCAAAATTATTAGTAATACATGAAAAATAACAAATGAAGTCAGAAAGGATTGAAAAATCATGATGTGGCTTTGAATGGTGCATTTTGAACACACAAAAAGTCAGGAGGTCAAATAAGTTATAAAAAATGAAATCCCTTTGTAACAGACGAGTTTCCGTATGAAATCCTGATACTTTGAAAGAGATTGTCCGTTTTGTACACGAAGTGCATCCAGTTTTTGCCGTAACCCTCTCAACTTTATTGCACATGCTATGTGGATGAAATGATGATACCATGCCAACTTTAAACCTTTTAAGAGTTCATTTGAAATGCTTTCAATTTTACGGTCTTATAGCTCAAAATAATTAGTAAATGCATGAAAAGTAACAAATGAAGTCAGAAAGGATTGAATAATGATGATGTGGCTTTGAATTGTGCATTTTGAACACACAAAAAGTCAGGAGTTCAAATAAGTTTTAAAAAATGAAATCCCTTTGTAACAGACGAGTTTCCGTATGAAATCCTGATACTTTGAAAGAGATTGTCCGTTTTGTACATGAAGTGCATCCAGAAATTAAGAGTTAATTCAAAAATCCAGAAATGTCCTAGAGTTATGTGCATCATTTTTGGCAGAGGTTTTCACCTTTATCAAAAATCATGAACTTTTCTAAAGGGCATTTTGGGTTCATTGAAAATATTTTTATTTGAACCTAGTTGAATTCATTTCCTGCTAGGGTTTGAACAATCCCCATTTCAATTTTCAAATAAATTAAACATGATGCATGGATACTTATGCAATGACAGGCAAGGACTAAGATAGGGCTGTGACACAAATCTTGGCACATTATTTTTATAATACAATGGATTTGTACAAGGGGGTAATTATTTTTGTTGAAAAGTTTATGTAATTAAGATTCACAAAGTTTCCATGGGCATGAACAAATTTTAAGGCATGCTCTCGCTTCCACGGTTCTTGTCTTTCTCACTTTCACTTTTATTTTTGTAAAGTTTTAGGTTTCCCTCTATATTTATTTGTTTTAAAACTTTATAAAAGCACACAATAGAAGTAAACGACTCTCTAAAACTTCTGGGTTGTCTCCCTAGCATTGCTTCGTTAAAGCCATTAAGCTAGGCATATAGTGCTCAAGTAATTGATCCACCCGAATCCCAAGGTATATCAAAGCCAATTTTAACTAACAATGATTTGTAGTTTAGTAGTGAGCACCAAGCAACATATATCATGCAATGATGAAGTCTAACTCTCTTCCTATGCATCAGCACGTCATAAAAGAACAATTCATGCACACAAAGTAAAGGCTGATACATAGCATAAGCAGTTTCTTGCAATTTTATTGTGTTGGAAACATAGAGAGGTGAAGATGTGGTTCCTCCCTCATAATAATTGCAAGTAGGAGCAGCAAGCACATGCATATCATATTCATCAAAATTATCATGTGCAACGGTAAAACGCAAGCCATCGATATAATCCTTAATAAGCGCAAACCTCTCCAATATAGTGTAGTTGGGAGAATTCAAAAAGGTAATAGGACTATCATGTATGGGTGCAGTAGCAAAAATTTCATATCCATAAGGATAAATTCAAATTGGCATCTTGGCCACAAGCATAGCAAGCATCAATTTCATCAAAAAGAGATATTTCAAACGAATCCAAGGGATCATAGCAATCATCATAGCATTCATCCTTTGATAAGCACGAAGGAAAATTAAGCAATGTATGAGTTGAAGAGTTACTCTCATTAGAAGGTGGGCACGGGTAGCTAATCCACTCTCTGTCCTTTTGTTCTTCGCTCTCCTCCTCATCTTTTTCATCTAATGAGCTCACAGTTTCATCAATTTCTTCTTCAATAGTTTCCTGTAAAATATAGTCTCTTCTTGGGCAGCGAAGATTTCTCAATAAATAAATTCTTTAACATAAGCATTAGAAGCATAGTTTTCATAGCAATATTTAAGTATGAAAGAAATTTTAGATTTGTAAAGAGTAATATCATACTTTTCAATCACAGAAGCAATTTCATAGGTGCCCTTAAAAGAAATAAATTCTTCAATTTATTCAATATCATAGTAATTATGGTCACCTTTGGCATAAGAAGATAAGATTCCATTATCCGTAAACTCACATTGGAAGGGAAGTTGGCTTTTAGGTTCTTCAGAACAACAAGATCATGTATTTCACATAAATTCCAAGCATAGTAATGCAAATTATTAATATGATGGCATAAAAGTTTCCCGTTTTGAGAGAAGTAGTTTCGCACAAAATGAGCATGCTCATCTAATGATTTGCCATCAACTAAGCTAGTTGTGTTTTCAGCACGAGCACATAGGGATCAAAGATGATCCAAGTAGAAAGCTTCAGCAGTATGATAGATTTTGGGTGGTTCTTCAGCCATTGGTTTAGCAAGTACAACTATTTTTATTTTTGGTATTTTACGTTTCCTACCCATGACTAAAGATAGAAAACAAGAGCACAAAATAAAAACTACTCAGCGATAAAGCAAGCAAGCACACACGAGAATATTCACCCCACGCTATTGCTCCCCAGCAACGGCACTAGAAAAAGGTCTTGGTAACCCACAAGTATAAAGGATCAATTATAGCTTTTTCAATAAATAAGAGTGTCGAACCCAACGGGAAGCTAAAGGTAGGATTTTTATTCCCTTCAAGTTCTATCGACCACCAACACAACTCTACACACACTTAATGTTTGCTTTACCTAGAACAAGTATGAAACTAGAAGTACTTTATAGGTGTAATACTAGAACTACTTTCCAAGAATAAAACTAGGAGTACTTAGCAGAAATAAAACTAGGAGTAGTTTGCAAGATAATAATAGTTAGTTGTTTAGTAGAAAGATTTTGTAACACACGAGAAATATTTGTCCATAGGCAATCGATAACTAGACCGGTAATCATTATTGCAATTTTATATGAGGGAGAGGCATGAGCTAACATACTTTCCATACTTGGATCATATGCACTTATGATTGGAACTCTATAGCAAGCATCCGCAACTACTAAAGATCATTAAGGTAAAATCCAACCATAGTAATAAGTAACAAGTCCTCTTTACTCCCATACGCAACAACCCCCTTACTCGGGTATAAGCTTCTGTCACTCTCGCCACCCACCATAAGCGAATTATGAATGTATTGCAACATCCTACAACGGTAATCTCACACACTTGCGTGACATGGAGAGCACCATAGGAAAGCACCAAAATAAAACATACAACTCAAACCAATCACGATCATCAATCAACCCATAGGACAAAAGAAATCTACACAAACATCATAGGATGCAACACATCATTGTATAATAATCTATAGCATTAAGCACCATGTTTAAGTAGAGATTACAGTGGGGAGAAGAGGTGTTACACCGCTGCATAGAGGGGGAGAGAGTTGGCGATGACGGCGGCGAACTTGTTGGTGTAGATCGCCATCACGATGATTGCCCCAGTGGCGTTCCGGCACCACCAGGAGAGAGGGGGAGAGATCCCCCTTCCTTCTTCTTCCTTGGCCTCCCCCTAGATGGGAGTAGAGTTTCCCCTCTGGTCCATGGTCTCCATGGCTCCCGGAGGGCAGGAGCCCCTCCGAGATTGGATCTCTCTCTCTCTGTGTGTTCTCTTCTGTTTCGCCTTCCCATTTTCTGGCCGAAAACCGTTTCTTAAATTCTCGGAGATCTGTAACTCTGATTGGGCTGAAATTTTAACACGATTTTTCCGGATATTATCTTTCTTGCCGCGAAAGAAGGGAATCAAACAACTTACGAGGGGCTCACCAGGCACCACGCGCGCCCTCGTGCCTCATGGGGCCCATGAGGCACCGTCTTGCGTTGATTCTTCTTCCCAATAATCACATATATTCCAAAATAAATCTCCATAAAATTTTATCACGTTTGGACTTTGTTTGATATGGATATTTTGTGAAACAAAAAACATGCAACAAACAGGAACTGGCACTGGGCACTAGATCAATATGTTAGTCCCAAAAAAATATAAAATGTTGCCAAAAGTATATGAAAGTTGAAGAATATTGGCATGAAACAATCAAAAATCATAGATACGACGAAGACGTATCATGACACCAAGATTTCTGATCGGTGCCATCGAGTTGGGTCAAATGAGTGTAACGGTTGGATTTCATGTGGAGGCTATATATACCCCTCCACCCCCTCTTACTTAGTAAGAGAGACATCAGAACATAACTACACTTCCACCTTTCATTTTCTGAGAGAGAACCACATACTCATTCTTGAGATCAAGAGATTCCATTCCTACCATTTAAATCTTGATTTCTAGCCTTCCCCAAGTTGCTTTACACTCAAATCTTCTTTCACCATAGCCAAATCTGTGAGAGGGAGTTGAGTGTTGGGGAGACTATCATTTGAAGCACAAGAGCAAGGATTTCATCATCTACACACCACCTATTACCTTTTGGAGATTGGTGTCTCTTAGATTGGTTAGGTGTCGCTTGGGAGCCTCCGACATGATGTGGAGTTGAACCAAAAAGTTGGTAAGGGCAAGGAGATAGCCTACTTCGTGAAGATCTACCCGAGTGAGGCTCGTCCTTTGTGGACGTAAACCATGATGGAATAGACAAGGTTGCTTCTCCGTGGACCCTTCGTGGGGAGATCTCTCCATGGACTCGCGCAACCATTACCCTCCATGGGTTGAAGTCTCCATCAACATGGACGTACGATAGCGCCACCTATCGGAACCACGCCAAAAATCTCCGCGTCTCTATTGTGTTTGCTCTTTCCGATTCCCATCCCTTTTACATTCTTGCACTTGCATGCTTTACTTTTTCCACTACCTGTACTCTTGCCTTGCTTGTGTAAAATGTATTGTGTGCCCTTTAACATGTGCTAAACTCAACCTTAACTTGAAGAATTGTAAAAAGTGCTACGTTTACTTGTTAAGGGTCTAATCACCAACCCCCCCCCTCTAGACCCCTCTTCTTGATCTTTCACCAGCCTTATTTAGTTGATGCATATTTAGTAACTATCTAGCATTGAAATATGTTTTTCATATTTATGTAGTCAAAATGTTGTATTGGCACCAAAAAACTCTACTTATGCAAGCTGCGTCAGATGTAGTCTACCAAACACAGTATCAACCCAACATGTCTAACGAGATGCAGGTTCCGAACAAAGTCTCGGCTCAACATATCTCAAATACAGAGCTACCAAACAACTATAATTGCATGTACTCAACATGTAGCACGTCTACACTAAGCATGTCTCAAAGAGGAATAACCATGCTAATGTGAGAATAGTTGCCAAACACAAACACCCATACGGGCGTTTGAGAATGCTGTTAAAGCATGTACAGCCGGATACAACAAATCCGACCTCTCAAACACCCGCAGACGCGTCTGGGCGCGTCCGCGGATAGTGACCGGTCAGTTCTCAAATAATCTCTTCCACAACTGGATACCTTGATTAAGAAGCCTCAAGTCCATACTATTACATGCAACATAAAACATAATCTAAGTAGAGCTCGTCCGACTCCGTCATGCCCATGTCCGGCGGCCACCTACGCCCCTCGAGTGTTGCTCCAATCGCGGCGAGGTACAGTAGGACATGAGACGTGCATCGGCTCACGAGACACAAGGTGTCACCGTCCCCCATGCGCTACTCTTCCTCGTCGAAGTCCAGAACCTTCACGGTGCTGGTGGATGTAAGATCGATGATGGATCCATCCTGGGAGTAGCCGGCGACGTCCACCACGACGCGGTTGCGGCGCTTGGACTAGTGCACCATACGGGGCACTGGAGAATGCGGCTCCGCCTCACCAACGTCCACCGCCGCAAGAGCTGCCGCCTCCTCGCACAGCTGGTACGCCACACCATATTTGTGTCGGACAATGCCCATGCGTTCACCTCCGTCTTGACGCGCCAACGGAACGGTTATGCATCCCCCACAGCATTCGGACCCTAGTGTCACGCCCAATATGCGACTCTATCCTAAAGGAACTCGAAGGTCCCACCAAGGATAGAAGCGCATATTGGAGACGCTTTTGCAAGGTGGATATCATTACATCGTACCATTACATAATAGTTGGGGATACATAAAAGGCATACAAATGCCACAAGAATACATCAATACATCATACATGAGATCAACATCCGACTACGTATGAAACACAAACAGAAGCTCAAATGACATCCACCCTGCTAGCCCAGGTTGCTGACCAAGAACCTAACCCAAGATCGACGAAGAAGAAGAAAAACTCCAAAACAAGTAAACATCGCTCTCACGTCATGATCATCGCATAACTTGTACCTACAACTGGTGTTGTAGTAATCTGTGAGCCACGAGGACTCAGCACTCCCATTACCATGGGTATCAAGACTAGCAAAGCTTAATGGGTAGGAAAGGGTAAGTGGTGAGGTTGCAGCAGCGGCTAAGCAAAGTATGGTGGCTAACTTAAGAGTACAAGAGTAAGATGAGAAACTACGCGAACGGTCGTAACCTAGTAATGACCAATAAGTGATCCTGAACTACTTACGTTCAAACATAACCCAACCGTGTTCTCCTCTCGAACTTCCCCGAAAGGAGACAGTCACGGTTACGCACGCGGTTGGTGTGTTTTAATCGAGTTTACTTCAAGTCCTCTACAACCGGATATTAACAAATTGCCATCTGCCACATAACCGCGGGCACGGCTCTTGAAAGTTTAAACCCTACAGGGGTGTCCCAACTTAGCCCATGACAAGCTCACGATCCGCGGATACAATCCTCCATCGCGGGACCCACCGATCAGACTCGGAATCCCGATGCGCAAGACATTTAGACAATGGTAAAACTAATCCGGCAAGACCTCCTGGCGTGCCAACACCCTGATAGTAGCCGCGTGTGTATCGTCTCGGGCCACATCCGGATGAGCAGTTTGTACAACTAAAACCAGTCTTCAAGTTTCCCCATGGCGGCGCTGCAAGCACTACAAAAAAAGACACATCCGTGACATTTTGGGCCGAACAAAAAAAATTCTGTCATACTTATGACACTTCTATGACAATAATTGTGACAAAACACGGTATCATCATAGATGTGGTAGGGTCCTACTTCTATGACAAAAAATCATGACAGAAAATGGGCTTTTTGTCCTGGGCGGGCCGGAGAGGCAACTGCATGACATTCTTTGGGCCGTCCATGACGGAAAAAATCATGGTAGAAGCGAGGGCGAGGAAAATATCGGGGTGTTCCCGGTTACGGTGGGTGGTCGGGGCCGAGCGATGCACGTTTCTCTCGTACACGCATGCGCGTGGGTGCGAGGCGTTGGGCTCTAACTGAACCCGAGCGATTGCGCTGCAGGCTACGCGTTACTGAACCCGAGCGATCGATCGATGGCTGTTAACTGAACCCGATCGAGCGATTCCTTCGCTACTGCTGCTAACTGAAGCCGATCGATGCTGCCTCTGGATGAACAGTGAGCGTTGCTGGGGGGTTTGGATGAACAGTTCCCGGTGGGGGTGGATGAACAGGACCCCGTGGTGTTGCCTCTGGATGAACAGTGAGCGTTGATGGGGGTTTGGATGAATAGTTCCCGGTGGGGGTGGATGAACAGGACCCCGTGGTGTTGCCTCTGGATGAACAGGACCCCGATCGATCAAGCCAGTTGGGGCTGGATGAACAGGGCCCCGTGGAGGGCTGGATGAACAGGACCACCCCGTGGAGGGCAGGATGAACAGTAGACGATGGAGGGCTGGATGAACAGTAGCCCGTGGAGGGGTGGTTGAATAGGAGCCCATGGAGAGGGCTGGTTGAACAGTAGCCGGTGGAGTAGCGCGCGGTGGAGGCTGGATGAATAGGAGCCCGTGGATGAACAGTTGCAGGTGGAGGCTGGAGGAGGTCGACGGTGGATGAACAGTAGCCCGTGGAGGCTGGAGGGGGTCGATGGTGGAGATGAACAGTATCCCATGGAGTCCCATTTTGTGGTACGCCACACCCCTCCCGATGAACAGGACCCCCATTTCAACCGTAGCGCTCCAACACAAGTCCATTTCCTCCGTTTTGCGCTACGTCACACCCCTCCCGATCAACAGGACCCCTGTTTCGACCATAGGAGGTCCGTTTCCTCCGTTTTGCGGTACGCCAGACCCCTCCCGATGAACAGGATCCCATTTCGAACGTGGCCGGTCGAACACAAGGCCGTTTCCTCCGTTCTGCGGTACGCCAGGCCTCATTTCCATCGGTTGTTCCGTCCAAGCCCTCCCGATGAACACGACGACGCATTCCATTCCGACCCAGCCGGTTGGCTCCCCATGAACACGACGACGACGCTGTTTCTCCGTTCTGACCCAGCCATGTACACGAGCACTGGCCGTACGTACGCGCGAGTAGGAGTTCGAGACCCCGCCCGTATGTACGTACGTGGTCGTATTTACTTTCTTGCACCCTGGCCGCTCTACGTACGTGTACAAGCTACGTGCGCGCCTCTACTACGACACGTGTGCGCTTCTACATCGACCAATATGTACGTACACGTTCGCGACCAGAATGACACGTTCGCGACCAGTATGTACGTGGTGGCGCTGCAAGGGGCTCTAGTTTGGGACCAACACCATTAGCACTGGCCCCCTGTTTATGGAGAAAGAATCCTCGGGTTCATGACACCCTATGCCAATTAATTATTTAGTTCAACATTATTATGGAAAATGTTAAAACCAATTTTGGGCCTTGCTGGAAGAGTTTTATTCAAAGCGAACTGTCAAGAGGGGCCCATAAACCCTCATCGTGTTAGGGACGCAAAATCAAGGAACAGAACACCGGTATGACGGAAACTAGGGCGGCAAGAGAGAAACAAAACACCACGCATAAGGCCGAGCCTTCCACCCTTTACCAAGTATATATGTGCATTAATTAAATAAGAGGTATTGTGATATCCCATGATATCCAGTCCCAACATGGAACAACCTGCACTGCACCTGCAACTAGCAACGCTATAAGAGGGGCTGAGCAAAGCGGTAACATAGCCAAACAACGGTTTTCTAGGAAGGGTAAAAAGGTTAGAGGCTATAATGGCAATTTGGGAGGCTTGATAAACAAGTGGTAGGCAGCGCGACATAGCGATAGCATCGAGACAACTAGCATAGCAAAGATAGTAGTGAGATCCAAGGTGACGGTCATTTTGCCTGAATCCCACTAGGAAGAAGAACGAGCCCATGAAGAAGATAAAGCCACGTAGATGAACCAAGCGTAGAAGAACGAATCCTCACAATCGCAACGAAACAGGAACTAACGAGAAGAAGCACAACCGGAAAGAAGCAAACAACATGGTAAACACACAACACATAAGCATGACATGATGCTCAACCAAGTATGTTGCATGACAAGGCTATATGATGCTACTCATGGCAAGAGATGATGCATACAAGAACAACACATCATATCAAGTTTAAATGAGGCCGGAACTACGCATAACAATTTTCGGTAACTCCCCATATACAAATTTCGAAATTGGTCTAGATCTGAACAAAACATTAATTTAAAGTTGTTAAAGAGCAAGTTAAAGTGCACCATGATGGTCTACGCATTTTTCTAGTCAAGTTACGTATAAAGTTCATTTAATTCGGAGCTACGGCCTAGAAGATATGAGCAAAACAAGTTACACATGGCATTGATGCAAATGCAAGCAAAACAACATCACAAACACTCCAAAACAAGGATGCAACAAGGTAACATGAAACTACATGCAAAACCAAGCAAGTTTCATGTAGAGCATGCTCCAATGGAGCCACGGTTCAACACATACACTCCATACAAGTTTCAAACACAATCTGCCCAAAATAGCAACTAAGCACTTTGCAATCAAGGTAACAACATGCTACAGGAAATATATGGGCATAAACATGATATGCACTCAAAGTACAGATTACATGCTTCAAATAATATTAAGGTCTGGTTCATAGGCATCAAGATTAATCCAAGATGATCAAAGCAAAAAAGCAACTTAATAACACAGATTATAACTTAGTGAAAAACGGGGCATACATGTGAGCAGGAATAACATGTTGACATATTGGAGGCATGAAACAAGCAAGCTACTGTGCCAGATCATAGCAAACAAAAGCATGGCATTAAATTACAGGTTAAACGTGGCCAAACATGATTACTAAGAATTTCCATATAACCCCTAGATCAATGGCATTCATCAAGACAAGATTGCAAGTGAAAAACAGATTCTCAGACTTGGAAAGGAAATCTGGGAATGCAAAACAATAACATTATGATGCTGAATTTGGAGGCACACAACAGCTAGCATAGCAAATTTAATAATTATGCAAAAGACATGGGAATGTAGTAGACATGATATACTTCAACTCATGTAATTGGAGCATCTCCAAAAGAGGCATAGACTAATTAATATCAAGCTCACATCATGGCATCATGAAGTTAGCAGAAAACTGGAACATCATTTAGGCAATGAGAACATATGTTACAGGACATATATGAGGCATCAAAGTACATGGAAAGCATGTACAGGTAGAGTACTACAGAACATGAACACTGAGCTATTGCTAGAAACCAATAGGACATGCTCAAAACATCATGGCAAATATGCAAATGATAACAGGTTCACAGACTTGGCAGAATTCATCATCACAGAAAATCAGCAACAGCATGTAGCACACTTTGCAAGCTTGTGCTAGTTACCACAGGGCACCATTGTACAGATAGCATGAATATACTCCTAAAACATGTTGACATGATGCCCAAAAGATAAACACACACAATGCTATGAAAAAGACAAATCAACAAGTTACAGCAGTAGATAACATTTGGCACTTTTGCAACGAGGATTAAGGCACCAATGTTAATAGTAACATGCATGCAAACTATACCATCACCTAGAGAACTCAGAGATGAACATTTTGATATATCATACATGCCAAACGGGGGCAACGAGCACGAAGATACACACCCCACAAGATGCACACATAATATGAAATGTCAGGGACTTGGTAGAAAATTCAACCTCGCAGAGAAGTGGACGGGGAGGTACGGGGACGACGCGATCCGGGACGGGGCAGCGTTTGGATCGGCTCTCGCTGGATCTCATCCACCCTCGGCGGATCTGGCTGGAGTGCACTCCTGCGAGCGGCGGGGCGGCTCCGGCGACGGCGGGGCGCGGTCCGGCGACGTGGAGGCGGCGGTGCAGGGTGCGGGGTGGTGCGATGGAGGCGGCGCGGGGTGGTGCGATGGAGGCGAGGCGCCGACGAGCGACGAGGCAGCGGCGCGGGCGAGGCGGAGCAGCTAGGCGCGGTCGAGGCAGGCTGCGGGCGAGCGGCGACGGCGGCGGCTGCGAGGCGGCGGTGACCAGCGCGCGGCAGGTGGCGGTGATCGTCCCGCGGCGCGAGGCAAATGGCGGCGGGGTGAAGTCCGGTGGCGGCGCTCGGCCCGGTGATGGGTGGCTGCGGGCCTCGGGGCCCAGATCGAGGCCCGGGCGGGCCTAACTCGGGCCTGACAGGCCGCGGCAGCTGATGCGGGTGGAGGAGACCGGCGGCGACACGTGGCGCAAGGGGATTGGTCGAGGGGGCGGCGGCGGACTTGTCCGGCGCGGGATGGACATGTCCGGCGGCGGGAGGAGGAAGAAAGGTATGGTTTGCCCGAAATTTCGGGGAGAGGGGTTACATAGATTCTGGGAGCTAGGAGAGCGCTATTGAGGTGCGGTTTTCGCCCGCACGGTCATGATCCAATGACGGAGAGAACGGAGGGGGTTAGATGGGCTAGTGGGCTGTTGTGAAGGGGTGCTGGGCTGCAAAGAGAAGGAGGGTTTCGGCGGCCGTTGGGGCATCAAACGACCTCCAAATGGAATGAAATTTAACACGCGGTCTATCGGTGATGTACCAAGACCACATGTCAACTCTCGGCCCATTCCGAGAAGGTTTTTCTCCCGCTCAGGAAACGAGATCTGAGAGGTGCAACGGGTGCATGTGAGAGTGTCGGATTCCGAAACGGGCAACGGAGAGAACGGGGAGACCGGGACGGATGCAAGTTTTGAAAAACATGCCGATGAAATGCACATGATGACATGGCGAAGTGCAACACACAAGCAAATGACATGGCAACGACGGCAAATAACTGGAGGACACCTGGCGCATCGGACTCAGGGCGTTACAACTCTCCTCCACTAACAAGAGATCTCGTCCCGAGATCTTAGGAACGAGACGGAAGAGAAAGAGGACAAGGTACCCAAGAGTGCAAGAGAGAAGATGAACAAAGTCGAGAGCACTCGGGTAGAAAAGAGGACAACGAATATGATGAGAGCAAACAGCTCAAGGAACAAGATAGACTCTGAAACCACTCCAGTTAGAAGAAGACAAGAAGGGAATAAGAACGAAAGAATTAGGATAGCATCTCGGTTGAACATGGAATGGAAGAGAACATGAACTTGACAAGATGGAAGGATACTTGACGAGAGGAACAACACAATGCCTCCGGAAGAATTAAAAGAGTTGAATGAAAAGAACGAAGAAGAAGATGACATCTTCTACCAAAGATGAGTTTGAAAAGCATCTTTGCATAGAAGGATTGAACGGAGTAGTTGGAAATTCAACAACGAAAAGAATAAGCTTGTTGTGGACTTACTGAAAACTTCTCAAAATTATGAGGTGATAACCGGCCACAAACGGAAATGTTGAATAGCTGAGAAGAACGAAGAAATTCAAAACCCCACTTCAAAAGAATACAGAGAATTAATTGCATTTCGAGACGCAAGAGGAAAAAAATACTTGCGCACCTCCAACAAGAATCTTGATGAACACTTGAAGAATGAATTAAATCCTGCTGAACCACCCTTAAGAACTCCGGTGACAAAAGGGTGATGAGATAGAATTCAAGGATGGAAAGAATAAGATTAAAGCCTTGCGATGAATTAGATGGAGCTTCGCGACGAGACAAGCTAAAAAACTTGGAACTCCTGAAAAGAAAAGATGAACAACTTAGAACTAAGAGATTATTCATCAAGAAAAATCTCCGAAGGAAGGAATTAATCATCTTTTTGAAAGAAGAACAAGAATTACGTTATGCTTATCCTTCATCAATTAAATCGATGAGAAGCCATGGATTTGCATACTACTTATTCACGTTGGAAAAGATTATGGGGAGATATAGCGCAAAACTTGGGAAGGTCTTCACGAAGCACCGGTATGATTGGAAAGAAGGAATGAATTGATATGATAACAAAGGAGAAGGAATTATAAACAAACACCGTGAGAATTTGAAAATGAATAAAGAAAGAGAATTAATCAGCGGGAGGAATTAGAAAACGAACGAAGATACTTGAGTGAATTAAGATGCAAGAGAACGAAGAGCTCATGAACTGATTAAAGAATGCTTGAACGAAGCACCGGTACAACTATGGGAATGAATGAAGCTGAAAACTTGGAACGAAGAAATATTCTGAAATGGAGGGCTCCGGATAATCGAAACGGAAAACAACTCCTGAAATACTCTGGATGGGTAAGAAAAGAATTTCTGACAAACGGAATAGTTTGAGAGGATAACATGAAGTAGAACCACGAATCTTCGAGAGAACGGCCAAGATTTAGAGGATAACTCTTCTTCGGTCTTCAAATGTTGAGAATGACGATGAGGAACACCACCAAAATTGTTGAGATACTCCGGGAGAATGAAAAGCGAAGAGTTTGAGCCAACAATGAAAATAATTTGCAATCGATCTTGGAAAAGCATCTGACTGATGATTTTCATTCTTACGTCAAACTTTGAAAAGAATTTGAGAATAATGCCGGAAAAATAGGAGAGTCAGGTAAGATCCTAGGAAAACACCCGTGGGTTAGGGCCCACTGAAAAGAAAAACATCGTTGGAACGGATTGTTTGAATGAGAAATGATGCACTGGAACGATTGAAAGACTCGAATGAGGTGACAACCTCGAATTAATTGAAGGCAAACACGAATCTCCTGAGATGTCTTCATCACTCCGGAATGATAAAATGGCGAGAGGCGAACGAGCATGGGAAAATATGATCAACTCGATAGACTTGAATTGAATCCACCGGAAAAGAAAACGAGACGAAAAATGATTAACTAGACGAGAACGAAATTGATGTTCGAATAGAGGCTCAGACTCCAGGAAGAAAAATGGGTGGGAAGGCGGGAAAAACAAAGGCAACTTGGAACGGGGAATTGATGAATAACTTGGAGAGAAACACGCCGGTTGAAATAATTGAGGAAAGAATGCAACGGCTTCGCACGAGTAGGATGGATACTCGACTAAGGACTCCGGCTCCGAGAAGAAAAAGGATGGGCAGGTGGGAAAATAAAGTCTACTTCGGATGGGGAAACAACGCCGTTGAGAAGGAACTGGGGATTGACCTCGCAAAAGGCGACGAGGTTCGAATGACTCCAAGGGAAGTGCGCCGGATGAAAGAGCTGAGATCGCAATGAACGAAAACTAACTGCGGCATCCTAAAAAAATTAGAAGGGGAAGAGGAGTATATCAAAACACCACGTCAAGATTTCTCACCAAAGCGACGAAGGGGCTGAGGAGTAAAACAATTCCTACTCTCCGATACAACTAGACTCTGAAAAAGTTTTCTTCTAGACTCAACAACGCCAACGACGAACAATCAAGGGGGATCCTATGATCGGTCGAGGCTCTCATACCACTTTGTCACGCCCAATATGCGACTCTATCCTAAAGGAACTCGAAGGTCCCACCAAGGATAGAAGCGCATATTGGAGATGCTTTTGCAAGGTGGATATCATTACATCGTACCATTACATAATAGTTAGAGATACATAGAAGGCATACAAATGCCACAAGAATACATCAATACATCATACATGAGATCAACATCCGACTACGGATGAGACACAAAGAGAAGCTCAAACGACATCCACCCTGCTAGCCCAGGCTACCGACCAGGAACCTAACCCAAGATCGACGAAGAAGAAGAACTCCAAAACAACTAAATATCGCTCTCACGTCATCATCATCGCATAACTTGTACCTGCAACTGGTGTTGTTGTAATCTGTGAGCCACGAGGACTCAGCAATCCCATTACCATGGGTATCAAGACTAGCAAAGCTTAATGGGTAGGAAAGGGTAAGTGGTGAGGTTGCAGCAGTGGCTAAGCATAGTATGGTGGCTAACTTACGAGTACAAGAGTAAGATGAGAAACTACCCGAACGGTCGTAAACTAGTAATGATCAATAAGTGATCCTGAACTACTTACGTTCAAACATAACCCAGCCATGTTGTCCTTTCAAACTTCCCCGAAAGAGACAATCACGTTTACGCACGTGGTTGGTGTGTTTTAATCGAGTTTACTTCAAGTCCTCTACAACCGGATATTAAAAAATTCCCATCTGCCACATAACCGCGGGCACGGCTCTTATCGTGGAATTGTCACGGCAGATGTCCTCGTGAAAGGACTTAGTCGTGGAGCCATCGCAACTAGGAAGCTTAAAGGGGTTAAAGCGGGACAAGGGACACGAGGGTTATACTGGTTCGGCCCCTTACGGTGAAGGTAAAAGCCTAATCCAGTTGAGGTGGAATTGCTAGGGTTTCGATGACCAGGGAGCGAATCCGCTATGCCTGGCTCTCGATTTTATGTTACTTGCCCTAAGCCGCCGGCGGGTCGTCCGCTTATATACACGGGTTGACACCTCGCGGTCTACAGAGTCCCGGCCGGCTCATAAACAGTGTCCGGCTCGGTGACTATTTAATCTTGCCTTACAATGCAAGTCATGCTATTATGGCGGTTTATCACTACGGGCTTTAAGTCGCCTTTGGGCTTGGGGCCCTTGACTGAACCGCCATCTTCAAGCTTGATATTGGGTTTCATATGATGAATTGCTATAGCGTAACCCGGCCCCTCTTGGGCGGGTTACACTAGTAGTTATATCCCCAACATTAGGCCCCAGATTGATTTCAACCGGTTCATGTCAATCTTCAATACTTAAGAAAAAGTCTTCTGCCTTCTACCTGTGCAAAAAATTATAACCCGCCATGACGTCATCTTCTGGATTCATGATAACCCGCCGTGACGTCATCTGCCATTTAATTTATGTTTTATTCAATAATATCCCAACGGATCCTTATCTTTAATGACCATCCCGAAAATCGAGGCGTCTAAGTAGCTGGATAACCATGTTTCAGCCTCCTCGTTCCTCGCGCCCACTCTGTCAGTCTTCTCCTTATAAATAGGCACGACTTTAGGTCTTTCTTCATTCACCCCCTTCCCTTCGTCTTCTTCCTCTCGCGACTCCACTGCTGCTCGAGCTCCGCCGCCGCCGCAGAGCACTCCGTCTTCATCGACCTCGGCCGCTGCATCAACCTGAATCAGTCCAGAAAACGGCGGCGACCCTCCGCAGTAGATCTACAGCTGTAAGCCTTCGTCTTCCCGCACCTCAGATCCGCATTAGGGTTTGCGAGTTCCTCTGTGTTCTTCACTGTTCATCATAGATTCTCCATGGTTTCTTCATTGCATCCTCTTTTGATCCAAAAAGAAAATACTAAACACATACGGTAGTTGTTTCGCATCCATTTCAGACGCTAGTAGATCCCTTTTTCTAGTTCAGAGGCCTCATCAGAACTCACGAGCTCATCTGCACTAGATTTTTAGGTCTAGAATATTCTCTTTTCTGAACAGCCATTTGATTCAAATTAATAACTGCGACCTGTGAAACCTGTTTTTGTACACTTAGTTGATGCCTGTATCTTAATAGATCCACTTAGCCATGGCGGCTCACACCACCGGCTTTAATTTGAGATGCTCAATAAATAACTTCAACCACACCCGGTGGCTTAAATAACTGTAACTGCTCATGGCGGCTTAAACAATCTGACATAACTAGCCATACAACATTAGGCCCCTCTTATAAGCCGCCATCTTGAGTATGATTTGAAGTATTTCTCTCCGGCTTAAATTTGAACCGGAAATTTTTATTTTGTCATAGGCTTCCACCTTTAAAATGCCGCCGAAAGCGCCCAAATCACCCGTTACATGCAATTGGGTCAAATCCATCGTCACAGAAAGCACCCTTGCTGATTTTGTGAAGACCGGCTATCTGCCAAAGAAGGAAGTCATGTCCTATCGTGCTCCTGATCCAACAGAGGAAAAACCTCAACCCAAAGAGGGGGAAGTCTCCTCTGGCTTGCCCAATACACCAAGGAAACGTCGGAACGAGGTCACCTCCGATTTAAATTCCTTTTATCCCCTGGCGGGTCTCACTCGTCAACCACTCAATTCTTCTGACTCAAACTTCCAGGGAACTTCTCCTTCCTCCGGCGAGTCAATGCAGTCCAATTTGCCGGCTTTCAAAACCGCTCCAGGTTAATGATAACCTGCTTATCCTATGTTAATTTCAATTTGCTACTCTTGTACTGACTTTTTTATTTGATGCAGTGGACAAGCAAAGCCCAGCAAAAGGGCAAAGAAGAACAAGCCGGCCGAAGAGCCGATCTTAAATGAACCGGAGCTCGGAACGGCTGCTCCTGACACCTCCACTCATGAGCCGCCGCCTGAACCAGCCCACGATATTCCAACGCCTACTGCTGATCCGCCTGTCGAGCAAGCCATAGATGGTTCTGAAAACCCGGAGATCCCTAGCCCGGCCAAGACAGATGACCCCGATGTCGAAATCATCAAGACCGGCTTTGTTGAGCCGGGAAGACCAACCGTGGTGGCCAAGTGCTCCGCCAAGGAAGAACTTCTGGAACGCCGCAGGGCTAAACTGGATGTCACTGATTATACTCACATGAGTATTGGAGAAATCTTCTCTGGCTATATGAGCCAAGTGCACAACAGTCGTGACATGGAAATTGACATGGTGAAGCAGATGCACCAAAAATCTGAGGTATAACTCTTCTTGCTGTACTTTATTTATCCTTACCATACCAGCCCCCAAGTCTATTGCTTATGATGAAATATGTTGTAGACTTAAGACCAGCTTAGCAATATATGTAAGAAGTCCGGCTTATCCTGTAGCCCCCAAGGGCCGGCTTAAACAGTATGTTTAAACCAGTCCTTATCATGTTTAAATCGAAAAGTTCTTGTAACAGCAATATGCATTAGCCCCCAAGTGCCAAGTATCTTTGTTTGCAAAGTGCTTGGGACTTACTTTTATGAACCGCTACTGTAAGCAGATTTCTTCAACACACATTAGCCCCCAAGTGCCAAGTGTCATTGCTTGCAAAGAGGCTTGGGACTTTAATGTGGCATTATGATAATCCTGACTTTAACCCGGCATTTGTGCAGGCCACCATTAGTCAATTTGAATCGAAAATATATGACTTGAAGAATCGCTTGGAAGCACAGGAGATTGAAACCCAAAAAGACAACTCCAAGTTTGAATTCAGTGTATCTAAACAAGAGAAACTGAAAAAATGCTTCGAATCCGAGAAGAAGGCCTGGGCTGATGAAAAGATCGCCTTGATCAATCAGGCTGAGAAGGCAGAGGCGGCTCTTGCAGAAACAACCGCCGAATTATCCGGTTTAAAACGCCATGTATCTCAGATGGTCTTAGCAATCTTCGGTAAGTTACTCTGCAAGTGTTGAATCTTGTCTAATAATCACATCAATTGCTATCAACTCACCTGACATTGTAATGCAGGCCCAGGAGTTCAAATCTTAACCAAAGCATGCTGGTAAAGCTGAAGGCGGTTATACGCTGGTAGAACAACTTTACACCAGGTCTCAGCGTGCCTTAGCTGCAGTGGCTTTGTCAAATGAAGTCCCCACCCTCCTGGCGGATGTACTGAAACGGCTTGCCGTGCTACCTCAGCGGTTCAAAGAACTAAGGCGATCTTCTGCGAGAGCCGGAGCCGTAGCTGCGTTAAGCCGGGCCAAGGCGTGGCTACCGGAGCTAGACCCGACCGACATCGCCATCGGATACCCAAGCCTAAAGGAGGATGGCACACCATTTGAACAGAAGGATTTCACCACTTGTGTGAAACAAATACGCCATGTGGCCACCCTGATCGCCGCTGACACGGATCTGACCAAGTACCATCCGGGTTATAACGCAGAGAACCAGAGGATTCCAATGCCGCACTATGAAGTGATCAGCCTGATCCCTCCCATCCGTAAGCATACCTTCGCCCCTGAAGTTGACCCGGCCGGATTAATTGATGATGAAGCTGAATTTAAAGCTTTGAGTGGCATTGACTGGTCATCATCAACCTTCCAGGACAGGGAACAAGATGGAGAAGCGGAAAGGGATGACTCGGAAGCTTCAGGTCAACAAAACAACTGATCCGTTGGGCGGCTCATATTTCTGTCTTGCTGATAAAACAATGTTAACTATTTGGACTCGGGGAGTCATGTAATAGGGTGGTCATAACTTAGTTTTGTCGTGCCTTCGCGCACGCGTTTGGTGCTCAATACTGTTAAGCCGCCATCTTATATTTATCCATATTATGCTTATCATCTGTTTTCTTTATGCTTAAGAAAGCCATTGCACCGCCCTGCGTACAGAAAGACATCACAAGATCTTTGGCGGCTTACCGCAAGGCGGGTCATAGATAGATAAACTTGTTTATCAATTATAACCTTGAAATACAACTGATGATATCATACCTGCGATCCTTTGAATGATACTGCCGGTTTATGTGATCCGGATAGTGAGGGTGATACCCCAATTTAGATGCTTTCAAATATGATCAAAAAGGTCTCAAGACAAAGTCAAAAAATTGTGATTGCAAAAAAGAAAACTTACAGGAAACAAACAAAGTTTTGAGGCTTCTGATTCGAATACGATCAGAAAACTGTTCCAAACGGGTTAAGCTGAGATTCGAATACGATCATATAGCCCCCAGTGGCTTTGGCGTTGCCGATCAAGAGGGTACCGATAGCTATGTTCTCTTTGGTTCGAATACGACCTATGTTTGAACAGGAAGACCCCAAATGACCTTGAGAGTTGTTTAATGACGCTGATTCGAATACGATCCACGTCAGACCCAAAGGGGTTGAGCTATGATTCGGATACGATCAAGAAGCCCCCTAGTAGGTTTGGTAGCGCGCCAATCAAAAGGGTATCGACAGCTATGTTCTCTTTGGTTCGAATACGACCCATGTTTGAACAGGAAGCCCCCTAGTGATCATGATATTTAACGGCTAGATTCCAATACAATCATGAGCCGGACCAAAAGGAAAGCCAGATTCAAATATGATCAGTTCCCTGTCGGTTGTTTTTAAAGATATAATAATGAGGACATATAAACTTTTGAGGATGAAAAGGACAGAGGTCCTGCTTTATTACTTTTCATAATATATACATCATCAAAATATGTACATCATGAGAGCAGGCGGCTCAAGTGTAGTAAGGCCGAAGATGAGCGATATTCCATGGCCGGCGGGTCTGTTCCTCCGACTTACATGAGTCTTTGTGCTCTCGAACATCGATGAGGTAATATGGCCTGTTGTGTAAATTCTTACTGACCACAAAGGGCCCTTTCCAAGGCGGGGATAACTTGTGCGCATCAGACTGATCCTGGATGAGCCGGAGCACTAGGTCACCTTCTTGAAAGGTTCTGGACTTAACCCGGCGGCTGTGATAACGACGCAGATCATGTTGGTAAATCGCCGAGCGGGCTGCTGCTAAGTCACGCTTCTCATCCAACAAGTCAAGTGCATCCTGACGGGCTTGTTCGTTATTAGCTTCAACGTAAGCCGCCACACGGGGCGGGTCATGACGAATGTCGCTTGGTAGAACTGCCTCTGCTGCATAAACCATGAAGAAAGGCGTATAACCCGTAGACCTGTTAGGTGTAGTATTGATGCTCCATATCACAGAAGGCAACTCCTCCACCCAACAACCCGGCGTCCGCTATAAAGGGACCATGAGCCGGGGCTTAATGCCTTTGAAGATCTCCTGATTGGCTCTTTCAACTTGACCATTGGATTGAGGATGAGCTACTGATGAAACATCGAGCCGGATATGCTCACGTTGACAGAACTCTTCCATGGCACCTTTGGACAAATTAGTACCATTGTCAGTTATGATGCTGTGTGGAAAGCCAAAACGAAAGATCACATTTTTCATGAATTTAACCGCCGTGGCTGCATCACACTTACTGACCGGCTCTGCCTCAACCCACTTCGTGAATTTATCAACCGCCACCAGCAGGTGTGTCTTTTTATCCTTGGACCCTTTGAAAGGCCCAACCATGTCAAGCCCCCTGACTGCAAACGGCCAAGTAATTGCAATCATCCTCAATTCTTGAGCCGGCACATGAGCTCGTCGTGAGAATTTCTGGCAACCATCACATTTACTGACCAGATCCTCCGCATCAGCATGAGCCGTCAGCCAATAAAAACCATGACGGAAAGCCTTGGCCACAAGAGATTTAGAACTGGCATGATGACCACAATCGCCTTCATGGATCTCACGAAGGATTTCTTGACCCTCCTCAGGCGAAACACAACGTTGAAATGCCCCAGTAACACTATGATGATGCAACTCACCATTAACAATTGTCATCGACTTAGACCGCCGGACGATTTGTCTAGCCAAGGTCTCGTCCTCAGGCAACTCGCCCCGGGTCATGTAAGCCAAATATGGCACTGTCCAATCTGGGATGACGTGAAGAGCCGCCACCAATTGCGCTTCTGGGTCTGGGACAGCTAAGTCTTCCTGTGTGGGTAACTTAACAGAAGGGTTATGCAGAATATCTAAGAAAGTGTTAGGTGGCACCGGCTTACGCTGAGATCCCAGCCGGCTTAAAGCATCAGCCGCCTCATTCTTTCTTCGATCAATATGCTCCACTTGATAACCTTTGAACTGTCCAGCGATAGCATCAACTTCACGGTGATAAGCCGCCATGAGAGGATCCTTAGAATCCCACTTGCCTGACACCTGTTGAGCCACCAAATCTGAGTCGCCGAAGCACCTTACCCGGCTTAAGTTCATCTCCTTAGCCATCCGAAGACCATGGAGCAAGGCCTCATACTCAGCTACATTGTTAGTATAGGGAAACATCAACCGGAGCACATAACAAAATTTGTCACCTCGAGGGGAAGCTAAAACAACTCCAGCCCCCGAGCCCTCCAATTTCCTGGACCCATCAAAGTGAATAGTCCAATATGTGTTGTCCGGCTTTTCCTCAGGCGTCTGCAGCTCTGTCCAATCGTTGATGAAGTCCACCAGTGCTTGAGACTTAATAGCAGTGTGTGGCACATACTTTAAGCCATGAGGCCCAAGTTCAATGGCCCACTTGGCGACTCGTCCTGTGGCCTCTCTATTCTGAATGATGTCTCCCAAAGGAGCAGAACTTACCACAGTGATGGGGTGACCCTGGAAGTATTGCTTAAGCTTCCGGGTCGCCATGAACACCCCATAAACGAGCTTTTGCCAATGTGGATATCTTTGCTTAGACTCAATAAGCACCTCACTGATGCAGTAAACCGGCCATTGAACCGGATGCTCCTTGCCAGCCTCTTTGCGCTCCACCACAATTGCAACACTGACAGCACGTGAGTTAGCAGCCACATACAACAATAAGGGTTCCTTATCAATGGGAGCCGCAAGGACCGGCAGCTCAGATAACTGTCTCTTTAAATCTTCAAAGGCAGCATTAGCGGCATCACTCCAGACAAAGTTGTCCATTTTCTTCATCATCTGATACAGCGGTATGGCCTTCTCACCTAACCGGCTTATGAACCGGCTTAAAGCAGCGATACGACCCGCCAGTCACTGAACATCATTGACGCACGCCGGCTTAGCCAAAGAGGTGATTACCTTGATCTTCTCCGGGTTAGCCTCAATGCCTCTGTTAGAAACCAGAAAACCCAAAAGCTTGCCTGCTGGCACGCCAAACACACATTTGGCCGGGTTAAGCATCATTTTGTAGACCCGAAGATTATCAAAGGTTTCCTTCAGATCATCTATCAAGGTCTCCTTCTCTCTAGACTTCACCACAATGTCATCCACATAAGCATGAACATTACGCCCAATCTGATTATGGAGACAGTTCTGCACACATCGTTGATAAGTCGCCTGGGCACTTTTAAGCCCAAAAGGCATAGACACATAACAGAAGGCTCCAAACGGAGTGATGAAAGCCATCTTCTCCTGGTCCTTAACTGCCATCTTGATCTGATGATAACCAGAATAAGCATCCAAGAAACTCAAACGCTCACAACCCGTCGTAGCATCAATGATCTGATCTATACGGGGGAGAGCGAAAGGATCTGCCGGACTAGCCTTGTTTAAGTCCGTGTAATCCACACACATATGCCAGGTGCCGTTCTTTTTAAGTACAAGCACCGGATCAGCCAACCACTTCGGGTGAAAAACTTCAACAATAAACCCGGCCGCCAAGAGCCGGGCCACTTCCTCACCGATAGCTTTGCGCCTCTAATCGTTAAACTGCCGAAGAAACTGCCTAACCGGCTTAAGCTTTGGATCAATATTGAGAGTGTGGTCAGCGAGTTCTCTCGGTACACCTGGCATGTCAGAAGGTTTCCATGCAAAGATGTCCCGGTTCTCACGGATGAACTCGATGAGCGCGCTTTCCTATTTGGGATCCAGATTGGCACTGATACTGAATTGCTTAGATGGGTCGCCTGGAACAAAATCAACAAGCTTGGTGTCATCGGACGACTTAAATTTCATCACCGGCTCGTGTTCCGTGGTTGGCTTCTTCAGAGACGTCATGTCTGCCGGGTCAAGATTATCCTTATAAAACTTCAACTCCTCTGCTGCACAGACAGATTCAGCATAAGCAGCGTCGCCTTCCTCACATTCTAGGGCTATCTTCTGACTCCCATGTACTGTGATGGTGCCCTTGTGACCCGGCATCTTGAGCTGCAAGTAAACATAACACGGCCGCGCCATGAACTTGGCATAAGCCGGCCGTCCAAATAGAGTGTGATATGGGCTCTTGATCTTGACCACTTCAAAGGTTAATTTCTCAGCCCTAGAGTCATGCTCATCTCCGAAGGCTACCTCTAGTTCAATCTTACCCACAGGGTATGCCGACTTACCAGGCACCACTCCATGAAAAACAGTGTTGGATGTCTTACGATTTTTATCAGTCAGCCCCATACGACGGAAGGTTTCATAATAGAGGATGTTGATGTTGCTGCCTCCATCCATGAGTACTTTAGTGAATTTATATCCACCAACTTGAGGTGCCACCACCAAAGCCAATTGACCCGGATTGTCAACCCGGGGAGGGTGATCTTCCCTGCTCCATACAATGGGCTGCTCTGACCACCTCAAATAACGAGGGACTGCCGGCTCAACAGCGTTCACAGCCCTTTTGTGAAGCTTCTGGTCTCGTTTGCACAGACTAGTGGTGAACACATGATACTGTCCACTATTCAGCTGCTTTGGATTGCTCTGATAACCCGATTGCTGCTGTTGCTGACCTCCCTGGCCAGACTGTTGATTATAACCACCTTGATTTCCTTGAAAGCCGGAACTTGAGCCGCCGCCCGAGCCATGAAAACCGCCTCCACCTGAGCCACCGCCAGGCCTATGGTTGCCATCGAACATGTTAGAATTTTTGAAAGCCTTCATGATCGCGCAATCTTTCCAAAGGTGAGTGATTGGCCTTTCCCGAGTGCTGTGTTTTGGACAGGGCTCATTGAGCAATTGCTCAAGAGTAGGACCTGACCCGCCAGACCAAGGGGGAGGCCTCCCCTTGCGTCGTTGATTGTTACCCTGTGAATTGGTGTTAGCCACAAACTCCGGGTTACCGTCGGCCTTATGTTTATTGCCTCCCTGACTCGCCGGGTTATGCTGATGACCCTTTCGATTGCCGTTCTTCTTTCCCTTCCCTGTCTTCTCTTCATCAGACGCGGGATCCTTGGTACTATCAGAATCGGCGTATTTGACTAGAGCCGCCATCAGCTAGCCCATGTCATTACAATCACGCTTGAGCCGCCCCAGCTTCTGTTTTAGAGGTTCAAATCAGCAATTTTTCTCCAACATTAAGACCGCAGAGCCGGCATCCATCTTATCAGATGAATGTATTATCTCCTTGACCCGCCGCACCCAATGGGTCGTGGACTCACCTTCCTCTTGCTTGCAATTAGTTAAATCTACAATTGACATGGGCTGCTTGCATGTGTCCTTGAAGTTCTAAATAAACCGGGCTTTTAACTCTGCCCATGAACCAATGGAGTTAGGCAGAAGCCCCTTCAGCCAAGTGTGGGCCATTCCATCCAACATCATGGTGAAGTACTTGGCCATCGCCGCATCACTGACCTCCAACAATTCCATGGCCATCTCATAGCTTTCAATCCACGCCCCAGGCTGTAAATCGGCTGTGTAATTCGGCACCTTTCGAGGTCCCTTGAAATCCTTGGGCAAACACTCATTACGCAGAGCCGGTATCAAACAAGGAACACCGCTGGTTCTCGTGGCCACACCTGCCTCAATAGAAGTCGTTGGATAATCCAGGAAGGTTTGGTGAGCCGCCTACTGAACCGCCCGCTCAGCCTCTTGACGTATCTTGTCCTGTACCGGATTATGCCCACCTGGCTGTTACGGCGCTGGGCGTTGCTTGATACGGCCGCCGAATCCATATGTCTGCTGTAACTCGGGCTCCGGCTTGGGCGAGGAGTTGAATGAATCCTGTCTCAACTATAAGAATAAGCCTCCTGCTGTGCCAGAGCCGTCTGAAGAAGTTCTCTGACCCTTCGCGTCTCAACTGCTGTTGGAGAGTCGCCATCCACCGGGAGAGCCGCCAAACGCGCCGACGCAGCGATCAGGTTTTCCAAAGGGTTGGAAAAATGACCCGGTGGTGTTGGTACGTAGCGAGGCGGGGCAGTATTCGTGTGAGGAGGTTCCATCACTCGGGGCTGAACCGGCGCCCCCGCTCCGGGTGTTATAAACCGGTTTGCCGCCGGCGGGTTACTAGGGTCGGCCCCGGGTGTGCAGAAGAGATTCTGAGGATCATAAACTGGACGCAGACAGGATTGAGCCTTCTGGTGCCTCCTCCTCATCACCTCATTAGACGCGTTCAGATTCATCGTAAGCTGGAAAGCCTCTGACTGGATCTGCTGAGCTCGAGCATCCAAAGCCGCCCATTCTGCGGCCAATCTGGTGTCCTCAGCTGCTAGGGCTTCTTTGGCTCGGGCTACCTCCTCACGTACCCGTGCTACCTCTGCATCGTGCTCAGCTTGATCCGCCGTAATAACTGTGGCGGTTAACAGGGCCGTCAATCTGTCCATGAGATCAATCAGCACTTGAGCCGGCGGGCGCACAGGGCCTCCTGCCCCGGCCGCTCCTGACCCGGAAGTTATTGCTGCCACAGCCGTAGAGTTTTGACCGGGTTGAGTGCCACCCATGAACATCCCTACTCTGCTCGGCGGCTTAAAGGGGTCCTGTTGGGGATATTACTACTGGGCGTAAACCGGCCAGGAGAGGCCGGGTTAGCCCCATAATGGCTCATTGTATCTAAAGCCCATGAAGACAAAGATGGTGACACTTTATGAAGGCCCAGGGCCCAAAAGCCGGTTTAAGGCCTGTAGACATAAACCGGCGTTGATATGTAAACTTGTGTTGTAAGATAGAAAGGGTAGAACCGAGCTGGACACGTTTATGAGCCGGCCTCGGGATTCTGTAAACCGACGGGCGTCAACCCATGTATATAAGGGGATGACCCGGCGGCGGTTTGAGGAGAACAGACAACAACTCGACACCCAGGCAAAGCGTATTCGCTCCCTGGTCATCGAAACCCAAGCAATCCCACAACAACTGGATCGTAGGCTTTTACCTTCACCGCAAGGGGCCGAACCAGTATAAACTTACTTGTGTCCCTTGTCCGCTTTAACCCCTTTAAGTTAACCCGTAGCGATGGCTCCACGACTAAGTCCTTTCTCTAGGACATCAGCCGTGACAAAACCACGACAGGTCCGGAATACTACTGCCATCGGAATAGCCCCCAAGCCCACCGTCTTGTAATTGGTATAACGAATCCGTCTCACCAGTGGACGACTCACCATCAGAGTAGACGGCTATCTCACCACCATCCACGGATCCTTCAGAAATTCCCCTCCGTGGATGCAACCCACGAAGGCACGCTTCATGGCGGGCTGAGCCCGGGCAGGTCTCGCATGCTGAGCCGTCTCGATGATGTCGGTGCAGATGTCCGGCTCAGGGCCCGGCTCGTCAATCCGGCCGATGAAGAAGTGGATTCCGCCGAAGGGGGCCCAGTACCCGTACTCAATTGAGCCGGCATCTGGGCCCCAGCCGGCGTCGTCGATGTAGAGCTTGCCGCGACGACTCTTGGTCATCCGGCCTACAGCGTATCCCTTGAGCCCTTCGAAGCTGCCCTTCAAGAACTCAAATCCACCGTGCGTTGGCCCCACGGTGGGCGCCAACTGTCGTGGAATTGTCACGGCAGATGTCCTCATGAAAGGACTTAGTCGTGAAGCCATCGCAACTAGGAAGCTTAAAGGGGTTAAAGCGGGACAAGGGACACGAGGGTTATACTGGTTCGGCCCCTTACGGTGAAGGTAAAAGCCTAATCCAGTTGAGGTGGAATTTCTAGGGTTTCGATGACCAGGGAGCGAATCCGCTATGCCTGGCTCTCGATTTGATGTTACTTGCCCTAAGCCGCCGGCGGGTCGTCCCCTTATATACACGGGTTGACGCCCCGCGGCCTACAGAGTCCCGACCGGCTCATAAACAGTGTCTGGCTCGGTGACTATTTAATCTTGCCTTACAATGCAAGTCATGCTATTATGGCGGTTTATCACTATGGGCTTTAAGTCGCCTTTGGGCTTGGGGTCCTTGACTGAACCGCCATCTTCAAGCTTGATATTGGGTTTCATATGATGAATTGCTATAGCGTAACCCGGCCCCTCCTGGGTGGGTTACACTAGTAGTTATAATGTCAGGGATATACCCCGCGGTATGACCCGGTCGGAGATATGACCCGGCTGGGACTTGATGTTTCATTGGTGACCCGGCAGACTATAAGCCGGCGGGAACAGTTAAACATTGTAAGCCGGCAGACACAGTCATGTAACCCGGCAGACACAGTCATGTAACTCGGCAGACACAGTCATGTAACCCGGCAGACACAGTCATGTAACCCGGCAGACAGAGTCATGTAACCTGGCAGACACAGTCATATAAGCCGGACAGTTAAGCCGGCAGATGTTAAGCCAGACGGTAAGCCAGATGGTAAGTCAGATCGTAAGCCAGACCATAAGTCAGATTGTAAGCCAGATTGTAAGAAGCCCAAGACGTTAAGAAGCCCATGGAGAGAGGCCCGTGATGAGAGGTCAGAATAGTTTAAGTCTTAGTCCAAGATGGACTCTAAATGTAACCCGCCCCTTCAACTTATATAAGGAGGGGCAGGGCACCCCAAGAGGGAGGGGCAAGAAACAATCTCTAGGGCTAGACACAACTAGAGGAGAGCCGGATTTACGACGTATCCCTCATGAGCATAATGAGACCTAGCCACAAACAGCATGTAAGGTTGTTACCGGATGATGTTTCCCGGGGCCCGAAGCTGTCTAAATCCTTGTCTTGTGTGCCGCGTCTCTCGTCCCGATCAACCCCTCTCAAGCTACTACATAGTTGCGTTGGCCTCACGACTAAGCCCTCACACTAGGACATCTGTCCTGACAATTCCACGACAGTTGGCGCCCACCGTGGGCCTGCGCACGGTGGTGTTGAGTTCTTGGAGGGATCTTTCCCAGGGTTTCGAGAAGTTCGTGAATTTCCGGATGAAGAAGAACCGGTTTGGAAGGTTCTACGTTTGCAATCCGCGAGATCTGCGTTCGATGAAAATTAGGGTTGCGTGCAGTGCGACGGTTGATCATGATCCGGCGATCCGGCGAGTCAAAAGACGAATCGGTATCTGCTACATTGAAAATATGGCTGTTGTGACCAGCTGTTGCGGTGACCCTTGGAGCAAGAGCCTCTGTTAAATTTGCTGAGTCACCGCCGGGTCAAGCCCCTGCTTCCTCGCTAGGATGTACACGGAAGGATTTACATGGACTGCAAATTCATCAGAGAAGATTGAAAAAAAAGGGAAAGGAAGGCCATGACTTGGACTCGACTCGGCATCCTCGCCTACCCGCCCCCGCCGACTCTTCTGCCACCACGGGTCGCGAGTCGCCAGGCGGCTCCACCTCGAATCTGACCTGAGTTGCCGTCGTCCTTGTTGCCAGGCCATCCCGGTCTCAACTGCAAGCCATCGCTTGTCCGAGTGAGACGCGCTTCCTTCTGCTGGTTTCTGCCATGGCCAAGCCGCCGGCACATTTTTTCCTCTATAAAGTGTCGAGTGAGCAGCCTCTGCGGACCACCGGCCGGCGATGACCCGCCGCCATGCTTTTTGTCCGTGGTTGCAACCCACGTCCGTGGCCTCATCCTTGAGCTGCCGTAGAGCACCACCTCCGTCGGGGCTGCTGCGAGTCGCCCGGACGGACGTTGTCTTCGATCTGCCAAGGCTGCCACTTTACTAAAAATCCTCACCCGAGCGCCTCATTTTCGTGGTCGTCGGGAGCCGTTTCATGCTCTGCCTTGTTTGCTGAAGAACGAGCCACCACGCCTTGAGGCTCCTCGGCCACCGGTGCTACCGAGCCACTGCACGTCTGCAAGCTTGCCGTCACAGCCGCGCTGAGTCGCCAAACCGCCAGCTCCGCCCTTTGCAAAACCACGAGTCGCGAGTTGCCTCCCCTGAGTCGCCGACGCCGACTCGTTTCCATCGCCGACTCATGCCCTGATTTCTACCCGCTCCGATCGGCCTCGTTCTGCCTGCCGAGTCGCTTCATATCACCGAGGCCCTGCTGCTCCCGTTTCTGCCGGCCGCTTTCGACACGCCTGCCGAGCTGCTACAGCTGCTCTGATCCACCGTGACGGTCCTCCGCCGGCCCAGTTCTAAGCCGCCGCAGCCCCGCGAGTCGACACCCGCCGCGGTCCTCCGTACGATCAAAATCACCACGCCGCCTACGTGCAACCCGGCCGTAGCCGCCCTTGCAATGAGCCGCCGCGGTTAAACCGCTGCCTCGGCCGGGTCACCTCCGGCGCACCAACCTCAACCCGTGAGCCGCCACCGCGGCTCCGAGCTGCCTCACCTCGCTCCTCTGGCCCCTGCGCCGAGACGTTCTGGCAAGCCGCCGTCCACTTTCATCAAAATGCTACTGCGAGGTTCGAGCCACCGCCGTGGTGCCGCCTTCAAGTCACCTCGACTCGTCTCCAGGCTCAAGTCGCCGAGTCGAAGTCGCCGCCGCCCCCACAACCACTTCTGAACCGCTTCTGCTGTGTGTTGTCGCGATCCCGAGTCATGGCCGCTAGGTCAACCGTCTCCATTGTTGCGGTTTCATCAAGTCGCCGCCATTCCACTTCTGTGACAGCCGACTTCGCACGGCCTCAGCCCGTGCCGCTGCTGATCAGCGTCTTAAGCCGGCCTTGCTGCCACCTTGCACCGCCCTCGCCAGAGCGACCTCACTCTGAGCCGCCGGTCTCCGTCAAAGCTGCCGCCGAGCTGATGAGCCGGCGGTCTCCGCCGCACCGCTTCGCAGGCTACAGGTGACCCGCCCGCGCCCGAGTCCGAGCTGTCGGCGCGCCTCAGCCGCTATGTTGAGCCACCATGCTGACCCGCTTCTACACCAGCCAGCAGCGCTGAACCGGCCACTCGCCCCTCGCTCCCGCTCATTCTGGCCTCAGAGCCACCATGCCTTGATAGCCTCGTCTCACCTCTCCTGCAAGTCGCCGATGAAGGCTGACATCCAAACACCTGTGGGTTGTGATAGTTTTTTGGCTTCAGTTACCGCAGCAATGGTTTCAAGGTGTACAAGGCCTGGAGGTTAGTATGCTGATGAAGGGTACGGCAAAGGAGATACCTTGGGCAGTGCATGCATACATGATGGTTCAAATCTGCCTACAATAATGGAATAGGAGCCCAGCGGGCAAGTACCAAACTAATAGTAAAGTTGCAGGAATCAGCCAAAGCTAACATGATTAGCCTCGGCCAAGGCAATGATATATTGGCGTAAAAAACAAAACTGCTATTTGGGCACGTCCTCCAAAGCTCGATGGATGCATGGGTGGATATGAAGACCCATTAAACCTGCATGATGAATTTTGCTTCGATCGCTACGTCGGACGAAAAACCAGGTGTTCTCAATACTGATCTTTTATGTCTGTACATGTTAATTCTTTTAGAAAATATTTTCTTTTTCCTGGCATGTACTATTTTATACAGGATGATCAGGGATGCATGTCAACGCACCAGAAGCACATGCGTTCGTGCGTGATGTTGTGCGTGACTGCGTGAGGGACAATCGCGCAGACTGCCGCCTCCGTGATTCGGCTTACAATGCCGCGGCTGACTCACCCGTCCACACCGGCTTACAACGCCGCGGCTGATTCATCTGTCCGTGCCTGCGATTGCCTCGCCCGTCCGTGCAGGCTTACAACACCGCGGCCGGCTCATCTGTCTGCTCCCGCGGCTGATTCGGCCGTGATTGATTTCAGCTTCACCATGATCATCAACTCCGCGGTGGGTCAGTGCTGGCCTGATATATCAGGTGAAATCCATCCAGTATATTTCTATATTACATATTATTTTCTTTATTTCAAAGAGAAATTACTCTGGCTTGCAAGTTCTCCCATGCAGGATTCAAACCGGTTTTTTATCATGGTCAATTATGGATCTCAAGCCAACTCCTCAAGTCGCCTAGAGACTCAGGGGCTAATAATGACATGGCTCAGTAAATGTTGCGAGTTTAAAGGCCATCAAAAAAAATTCCAGCTCAAAATGAAGAATTCCGGCTCAAGGAGAATTTATCTCTTGCAAAGCTCGAGTTCTCAGGAAAAATTAAAAGGGACCAAACAGAGACTGTTGCAAAGCACAACTCAAACATAGGTACCCCGCTCCAAACGATCAATTGGGGGCTGATCGTATTCGAATCTAGCTTAACCCTCTTGGTCCGGCTCATGATCGTATTCGAATCTAGCCGTTAAACCACATGATCACTAGGGGGCTTCCTGTTCAAACATAGGTCATATTCGAACCAAAGAGAACATAGCTGCCGGTACCCTCTTGATCGGCACAATGCCAAACCCACTAGGGAGCTTCTTGATCGTATTCGAATCATAGCTTAACCCCTTTTGGGTCCGACTTTGATCGTATTAAAATCAGAGTCGTTAAAAAACTCTCAAGGTCATTTGGGGGCTTCCTGTTCAAACATAGGTCGTATTCGAACCAAAGAGAACATAGCTGTCGGTACCCTCTTGATCGGCGCAACGCCAAAGCCACTGGGGGCTACATGATCGTATTCGAATCCTAGCTTAACCCCTTTGGAACGGTTTACTAATCATATTCGAATCAGAAGCCTCGATTTTCCTTTCTATTTGGCTTAAGTTTTTTGAAAACAATCTTTGATTTTGTCTTGAGACTTTTTTGTTCAGATCTAAGTATAAGTGTGGTTTAAATTTAACCCAACTTGGTTTTGGACGATAAGTCGCCAACATATGAGAAACGTCATACATTTGGAAGTGAGTGGCTTCTAAGGATTGGGTTATCACCCTTACTGCACAGGTATCCTAAACCGGCAGTACGATTCAATATCACAGGAACCGGTTTTGCAAACCGGATTATATTATTCAATTCTTTAATAGCCCACATGGCTGGATTTTTATTATGGTTATCAATAGCCAGTATTATGATGGAGGCCTTCAAAGTCGCTTCAGCGCAATGGCTATTATTTTATCAATGGGCATGATTTATTTTACAATGGAGGAAATAGTCCTGAGTCGCTGCAGGCTTACGACCCGGCACTTGGGGGCTACATTATTCAAGTTGAGATTACATCAAATATGCAAGTCTCATGTCACTGCGAGCATGCACCATGACACTTGGGGGCTAATGCAAAGTCATTTTTATTGGCCTTATTGAAGACCCGACTCATCCCATTGTAATGAGCCGGCCCTTGGGGGCTACCAATTGCTCCTGTCAAAAATTCAAGGTACACAAGCTTCAGCCCATTATATTGAAAGATCCACTACTCAGTTCGTAGAGTACAAAGCTCTTAAGCTTATGGACGTGGGTTCAAGCCCCATGGTGGAGATTACATCATATGATGTTATCATCAATGAATTATATACAAAGTCCCAGCTCAGTATTATCTTACTGAGCCGGCCCTTGGGGGCTACACGTTGCTGCTCAAGTTTACATGATCATATTTACAAAGTCCCTGCTCATTATTTCATAATAACCCGGCACTTGGGGGCTACAAGTGATATGAATATAATGGAATTCTACATCTTCAAGCTGGCTGAAAATCAGATGAGTATTTCATGTCCAATGTTTTCTATTATGAAGCTGGTCTATTGACTCGGATTTTCTAGAAGAAGGAAATACCATGGAATTAAGGATGATCAGGTGCCGGCTTACAAGAGCTTTTAACCCGGAGCATAATCTGTCAAAATTGTTCTTGTGTTTGTTTTACAGGATCAGTTTAACATGGATGAATCCAAATTAAACTAGGGGCTAATGTCGGGGATATACCCCGCGGTATGACCCGGCCGGAGATATGACCCGGCTGGGACTTGATGTTTCATTGGTGACCCGGCAGACTATAAGCCGGCGGGAACAGTTAAACATTGTAAGCCGGAAGACACAGTCATGTAACCCGGCAGACACAGTCATATAAGCCGGACAGTTAAGCCGGCAGATGTTAAGCGAGACGGTAAGCCAGATGGTAAGCCAGATGGTAAGCAGATCGTCAGCCAGACCGTAAGTCAGATTGTAAGCCAGATTGTAAGAAGCCCAAGATGTTAAGAAGCCCATGGAGAGAGGCCCGTGATGAGAGGTCAGAATAGTTTAAGTCTTAGTCCGAGATGGACTCTACATGTAACCCGCCCCTTCAACTTATATAAGGAGGGGCAGGGCACCCCAAGAGGGAGGGGCAAGAAACAATCTATAGGGCTAGACACAACTAGAGGAGAGCCGGATTTGCGGCATCTCCCTCTTGAGCATAATGAGACCTAGCCACAAACAGCATGTAGGGTTGTTACTGGATGATGTTTCCCGGGGCCTGAAGCTGTCTAAATCCTTGTCTTGTGTGCCGCGTCTCTCGTCCCGATCAACCCCTCTCAAGCTACTACATAGATGCGTTGGCCTCACGACTAAGCCCTCACACTAGGACATCTACCGTGACAATTCAACGACATAGGGCGGGTTACACTAGTAGTTATATCCCCAACAGCTCTCGAAAGTTTAAACCCTGCAGGGGTGTCCCAACTTAGCCCATCACAAGCTCAGGATCCGCGGAGAAAATCCTCCATCGCGGGACCCTCCGATCAGACTCAGAATCCCGGTGCACAAGACATTTCGACAATGGTAAAACTAATCCAGCAAGACCTCCCGGCGTGCGGACACCCTGATAGTAGCCACGTGTATCTCGTCTCAGGCCACGTGTGGATGAGCAGTCCGTACAACTAAAACCAGTCCTCGAGTTTCCCTGTGGCGTCTCTGCAAGGGGCTCTAGTTTGGGACCAACACCATCAGCACTGGCCCCCCTGTTTATGTAGAAAGAATCCTCGGGTTCATGACGCCCTATGTCAACTAATTATTTAGTTCAATATTATTATGGCAAATGTTAAAAACAATGTTGGGTGTTGCTGGAAGAGTTTTATTCAAAGCGAACTGTCAAGAGGGGCCCATAAACCCTCACCGTGTTAGGGATGCAAAATGAAGGAACATAACACCGGTATGACAGAAACTAGGGCATCAAGAGTGGAACAAAACACCACGCATAAGGCCGAGCCTTCCACCCTTTACCAAGTATATATGTGCATTAATTAAATAAGAGATATTGTGATATCCCAAGATATCCATGTCCCAACATGGAACAACCTGCACTGCACCTGCAACTAGCAACGCTATAATAGGGGCTGAGCAAAGCGGTAACATAGCCAAACAACGGTTTGCTAGGAGGGTAAAAAGGTTAGAGGCTATCATGGCAATTTGGGAGGCTTCATAAACAAGTGGTAGGTCGCGCGACATAGCGATAGCATCGAGACAACTAGCATAGCAAAGATAGTAGTGAGATCCAAGGTGACGGTCATCTTGCCTGAAATTCCGCTAGGAAGAAGAACGAGTCCATGAAGAAGATGAAGCCACGTAGACGAACCAAGCGTGGACGAACGAATCCTCACGATCGCAACGAAACAGGAACTAACGAGAAGAAGCACAACCGGAAAGAAGCAAACAACATGGTAAACACACAACACATAAACATGACATAATGCTCAACCAAGTATGATGCATGACAAGGCTATATGATGCTACTCATGGCAAGAGATGATGCATACAAGAACAACACATCAAAGCAAGTTTAAATGAGGCCGGAACTACACATAACAATTTCCGGTAACTCCCCATCTACAAATTTTGAAATTGGTCCAGATCTGAACAAAACATTAAGTTGAAGTTGTTAAACAGCAAGTTAAAGTGCACCATGATGATCTACGCATTTTTCTAGTCAAGTATAAAGTTCATTTAATTTGGAGCTACGGCCTAGAAGATATGAGCAAAACAAGTTACACATGGCATTGATACAAATGCAAGCAAAACAACATCACAAACACTCCAAGGATGCAACAAGGTAACATGAAACTACATGCAAAACCAAGCAAGTTTCATGTAGAGCATGCTCCAAACGGAGTCACGGTTCAACACATACACTCAATACAAGTTTCAAACACAATCTGCCTAAAACAGCAACTAAGCACATTGCAATCAAGGGAACAACATGCTACAGGAAAATATGGGCATAAACATGACATGCGCTCAAAGTGCAGATAACATGCTTCAAATAACATTAAGGTTCAGGTTCATAGGCATCAAGATTAATCCAAGATGATCAAAGCGAAAAAGCAACTTAATAACACAGATTATAACTTAGTGAAAAACGGGGCATACATGTGAGCAGGAATAACATGTTGACATATTGGAGGCATGAAACAAGTAAGCTACAGTACCAGATCATAGCAAACAAAAGCATGGCATTAAATTACAGGTTAAATATGGCAAAAATGATTACTAAGCATTTCCATATAACCCCTAGATCAATGGCATTCATCAAGACAAGATTGCAAGTCAAAACCAGATTCTCAGAACAATAACATTATGATGCTGACTTTGGAGGCACACAACAGCAAACATAACGACTTCAATAATTTTGCAAAAGACATGGGCATGTAGTAGACATGATATACTTCAACTCAAGTAATTGGAGCATCTCTAAAAGAGGCATAGACTAATTAATAACAAGCTCATAACATGGCATCATGAAGTTAACTAAAAACAGGAACATCATTTAGGCATGTTCATGGCAATGAAAACGTAAACTACAGGACATATATGAGGCATGAAAGGGCATCAAAACCATGTACAGGTAGAGCACTAAAAAACATGAACACTGAGCTACTGCTAGAAACCAATAGGACATGCTCAAAACATCATGGCAAATATGCAAATGATAACAGGTTTACAGACTTAGCAGAAATCATCAAGTCACAGAAAATCAGCAACAGCATGTAGCACACTTTGCAAGTTTGTTCTAGTCACCATAGGGCACACAAAAATACATGAATTGCACCACTGTACAGATGGCATGAATATGCTCCTAAAACCTATTGACATGATGCTCAAAAGATAAACACACAAAATGCTATGAAAAAGACAAATCAGCAAGTTAGAGCAGTTTATAACATTTGTCACTTTTGCAACGAGGATTAAGGCATCAATATGAATAGTAACATGCATGGAAACTATACCACCACCTAGAGCACTCAGAGATGAACATTTTGATATATCATACATGTGCAACGGAGCAACGAGCACGAAGATACACACACCACAAGATGCATACATAATATGAAATGTCACGCACTTAGTAGAAAATCCAACCCCGCAGAGAAGTGGACGGGGAGGTACGGGGACGACACGATCCGGGACGGGGCGGCGTTTGGATCGGCTCCCGGTGGATCTCATCCATCCTCGGCGGATCTGGCCGGAGATTTTAAATTGCATTGATTTTTATGCGTGGACAATTTGTTGGATTTTATATTGATATACATTTATTTTTAAAATCAATTTTAATGTGACTTGAAATTTCAGGATTAAAAACAGTTCGGACCGCACCGAAATATGCAAAAATTCATATAATTTTTTAACTGTGGCCACAATATGGGTTGTAATGCTAACAAAAAGAATATGGGCTCCAAAAAAACCTTAAGAATTAGCAAATGGGATGTAAATTATTAGATATAATGGCAGATGGCTGTATGATGTTTTCCACAGATTTGAGGCTTTCCTAAAAAAAGGTTGACGCACAAGCAGTGACTGTTGGATGTCCATCCAACGGCCGCCGTTCTTCTTCAATCTCTACTCTTCCTGCTCCAGCCGCTCTGCTACCTCTTGAGCACTGCGTTGGTTTTCCCTTGAAGAGGAAAGGGTGATGCAGTAAAGTAGCGTAAGTATTTCCCTCAGTTTTTGAGAACCAAGGTATCAATCCAGTAGGAGACCACGATCGAGTCCCACGCACCTACACAAACAAATAAGAACCTCGCAACCAACGCGATAAAGGGGTTGTCAATCCCTTCACGGTCACTTACGAGAGTGAGATCTGATAGATATGATAAGATAATTTTTTTTGTATTTTTATGATAAAGAGTAAATAAAGATGCAAAGTAAAATAAACGGCAATAGAAATAGCTAAGTATTGGAAGATTAATATGATGGAAAATAGACCCGGGGGCCATAGGTTTCACTAGTGGCTTCTCTCAAGAGCATAAGTATTACGGTGGGTGAACAAATTACTGTCGAGCAAGTGATAGAATTGAGCTAGTTATGAGAATATCTAGGTATGATCATGTATATAGGCATCACGTCCGTGACAAGTAGACCGAAACGATTCTGCATCTACTACTATTACTCCACACATCGACCGCTATCCCGCATGCATCTAGAGTATTAAGTTCATAAGAACAGAGTAATGCTTTAAGTAAGATGACATGATGTAGAGGGATAAACTCATGCAATATGATATAAACCCCATCTTTTTATCCTCGATGGCAACAATACAATACGTGCCTTGCTGCCCCTGCTGTCACTAGGAAAGGACACCGCAAGATTGAACCCAAAGCTAAGCACTTCTCCCATTGCAAGAAACATCAATCTAGTAGGCCAAACCAAACTAATAATTCAAAGAGACTTGCAAAGATAACCAATCATACATAAAAGAATTCAGAGGAGATTCAAATATTGTTCATAGATAAACTTGATCATAAACCCACAATTCATCGGTCTCGACAAACACACCGCAAAAGAAGATTACATCGAATAGATCTCCACGAGATTCGTGGAGAACTTTGTATTGAGATCCAAAGAAAGAGAAGAAGCCACCTAGCTAATAACTATGGACGCAAAGGTCTCAGGTAAACTACTCACACATCATCGGAGAGGCTATGGTGTTGATGTAGAAGCCTTCCGTGATCAATGCCCCCTCCGGCGGAGCGCCGGAAAAGGCCCCAAGATGGATCTCACGGGTACTGAAGGTTGCGGCGGTGGAATTAGGTTTTCGTGGATGCCTCTGATGGTTTGGGGGTACTAGGTATATATAGGAGGAAGAAGTACGTCGGTGGAGCAACGTGGGCCCCACAAGGGTGGAGGGCGCGCCCAGGGGGTAGGCGTGCCCCCTGCCTCGTGCTCTCCTCGTGCTTTCTTTACGTGGACTCCAAGTCCTCTGGATCACGTTTGTTCCGAAAATCACGGTCCCGAAGGCTTCATTCCGTTTGGACTCCGTTTGATATTCTTTTACTGCGAAACACTGAAATAGGCAAAAAAACAGCAATTTGGGTTGGGCCTCCGGTTAATAGGTTAGTCCCAAAAGTAATATAAAAGTGTATAATAAATCCCATTAAACATCCAAAATAGAATATAATATAGCATGGAACAATCAAAAATTATAGATACGTTGGAGACGTATCAAGCATCCCCAAGCTTAATTCCTGCTCGTCCTCAAGTAGGTAAATGATAAAAACAGAATTTTTGATGTGGAATTCTACTTAGCATAATTTCAATGTAATTCTTCTTATTGTGGCACGAATGTTCAGAGTCGATATGATTCAAGATAAAAGTTTGATGTTGACATAAAAACAATAATACTTCAAGCGTGCTAACCAAGCAATTATGTCTTATCAAATAACATAGCCAAAGCAAGTTATCCCTACATAATCATATATTCTAGCTATGCTCCATCTTCCCCACACAAAATATTCATATCATGTACAACCCTGGTTTTAGCCAAGCAATTGGTTCATACTTTTTAACGCGCTTCAGCCTTTTCAACTTTTACGCAATGCATTAGCGCAAGCCATGGATATAGCACTATGGTGGAATAAGGTATAATGATAGGGGTTATGTGGGAAGACAAAAAAGGAGAAAGTCTCACATCGACGAGGCTAATCAACGGGCTATGGAGATGCCCATCAGTTGATGTCAATGCAAGGAGTAGGGATTGCCATGCAACGGATGCACTAGAGCTATAAGTGTATGAAAGCTCAAACAAAAGAAACTAAGTGGGTGTGCATCCAACTTGCTTGCTCACGAAGACCTCGGGCATTTGAGGAAGCCCATCATTGGAATATACAAGCCAAGTTCTATAATGAAATTTCCCACTAGTATATGAAAGTGACAAAATGAGAGACTCTCTATCATGAAGATCACGGTGCTACTTTGAAGCACAAGTGTGGTAAAAGGATAGTAACATTGTCCCGTCTCTCTTTTTCTCTCATTTTTTGGGCCTTTTTTTCATGGCCTCTTTTTTCTAGTCCGGAGTCTCATCCCGACTTGTGGGGGAATCATAGTCTCCATCATCCTTTCCTCACTTGGGACAATGCTCTAATAATAATGATCATCACACTTTTATTTACTTACAACTCATGAATTACGACTCGATACTTAGAACAAGATATGAGTCTATGTGAATGCCTCTGGCGGTGTACCGGGATATGCAATGAATCAAGAGCGACATGTATGAAAGAATTATGAACGGTGGATTTGCCACAAATACGATGTCAACTACATGATCATGCAAAGCAATATGACAATGATGGAGCGTGTCATGATAAACGAAACGGTGGAAAGTTGCATGGCAGTATATCTCGGAATGGTTATGGAAATGCCATAATAGGTAGGTATGGTGGCTGTTTTGAGGAAGGTATAAGGAGGTTTATGTGTGATAGAGCATATCATATCACGGGGTTTGGATGCAACGGCGAAGTTTGCACCAACTCTCAAGGTGAGAAAGGGCAATGCACGGTACCGAAGAGGCTTGAAAATTGCGGAAAGGTTAGTGTGCGTATAATCCATGGACTCACATTAGTCATAAAGAACTCATATACTTATTGCAAAAATTTATTAGCCCTCGAAGCAAAGTACTACTACGCATGCTCCTAGGGGAAGGGTTGGTAGGAGTTAACCATCGCATGATCCCGACCGCCACACAAAGGATGACAATCAATAAATACCTCATGCTTCGACTTCGTTACATAACAGTTCACCATACGTGCATGCTACGGGAATCACAAACTCCAACACAAGTATTTCTCAATTTCACAATTACTCAACTAGTACAACTATGATATTACCACCTTTATATCTCAAAACAATTATCAATCATCAAATTTATCATGATATTATAATTAAAGCAAATTGCCATGTTGTTTTAAGACTCTCAAAATAATATAAGTGAAGCTGAGAGATCAATAGTTTCTATAAAACAAATCCACCGCCGTGATCTAAAAGATGTAATTGAAGCACTAGAGCAAAAAAACTATATAGCTCAAAAAATATAAGTGAAGCACATAGAGTATTCTAATAAATTCCGACTTATGTGTGTCTCTCTCAAAAGGTGTGTACAGAAAGGATGATTGTGGTAAACTAAAAAGCAAAGACTCAAAGCATACAAGACGCTCCAAGCAAAACACATATCATGTGGTGAATAAAAATATAGCTCCAAGTAAAGTTACCGATGGAAGTAGACGAAAGAGGGGATGCCTTCCGGGGCATCCCCAAGCTTTGCCTTTTTGCTGTCCTTAGATTATCTTGGGGTGCCATGGGCATCCCCTATCTTAGGCGCTTGCCACTCCTTGTTCCATAATCCATCAAATCTTTTACCCAAAACTTGAAAACTTCACAACACAAAACTTAGCAGAAAATCTCGTGAGCTCCGTTAGTGAAAGAAACAAAACACCACATCAAGGTACTGTATTGAACTCATTATTTATTTATATTGGTGTTAAACCTACTGTATTCCAACTTCTCTATGGTTTATAAACTCTTTTACTAGCCATAGATTCATCAAAATAAGCAAACAACACACGAAAAACAGAATCTGTCAAAAACAGAACAGTCTATAGTAATCTGTAACTAACGCAAACTTCTGGAACTCAGAAAAATCTACCAAAATAGGACAACCTAGACAATTTGTTTACTGATCTACTGCAATTGGAATCAGTATTTTATCATGTCCTGGTGATTTTCAACAATTGTTTTCGTGAACAGAAAGTTTCTGGAATTTTCAGCAAGATCAAATAACTATCGTCCAAGAAGATCCTATAGGTTTAACTTGGCACAAACACTAATTAAAACATAAAAAAAATCTAACCAGAGGCTAGATCAAATATTTATTCCTAAAAATAAGCAAAAAAAATTGGGTTTCCTCCCAACAAGCGCTATCGTTTAACGCCCCTAGCTAGGCATAAAGATTTCAATGATGCTCACATGAAAGACAAGAATTGAAGGACAAAGAGAGCATCATAAAACACGTGACAAACACATCTAAGTCTAACATACTTCCTATGCATAGGCATCTTATAGGCAAACAAATTATCATAGCAAGCAAAAACTAGCATATGCAAGGAAGCGGAAGGAAACAATAGCAATCTCAACGTAACGAGAGGTAATTTAGTAACATGAAAATTTCTATAACCATATTTTCCTCTCTCATAATAATTACATGTAGGATCATAAGCAAATTCAACAAAATAGCTATCACAATAAATATTTTCAACATGATCCACATGCATGCAAAGTTGACACTCTTCCAAAATAGTGGGATTAACATTAACTAAAGTCATGACCTCTCCAAACCCACTTTTATCAAAAATACCATAAGATTGAACATTCTCCAAATATGTGGGATCTAAAGTTGACACTCTTCCAAATCCACTTTCAATAATATTGCAAACACTATTATCAATCTCATATTCATCATGGGGCTTAAATAAATTTTCAAGATCATAAGAAGAATCTCCCCAATCATAATCATTGCAACAAGTAGTGGACATAGCAAAACTAGCATCCCCAAGCTTAGGGTTTCGCATATTATTAGCACAATTGACATCAAGAGAATTTATAGTAAAATCATTGCAATCATGTTTTTTTATCGAAGGAACTACCAAGTATGGGTGCAATAGCAACGATCTCATGTTTAATGTAAGGAACTATAGCAAATTCATCTTCATAAATATTGGCATCATGGCCACAAGGATAGCAAGCATCATGTTCATCAAGGGATATTTCAATCAAATCATCGGAATCATAATTATCTATAGATTCGTGCATATCATTATTTTCTTTAGAAGCAATGGTAATTCTTTCAATAAATTCTTTGACATAGACATTGTGAGCATAGTTTTCATAGCAATATTCAAGTATGTCAAAATTTTCAGATTCGTAAAGAGTAATATCATACTTTTCAATCAAAGAAGCAACTTCATAAGAACCCTTAAAAGCAAAAAATTCTTCAATTTGTTCGATATCATAGTAGCTGTAAACACCCTTTGCATAAGAAGATAAGATTTCATTTTCATTAAACTCACATAGGTAGGGGAGGTGTTTTTAGGGTTCTTAGAGCAACAAGTAATATCACAAATTTCACAAAGATTCCAAGCATAACACAGCAATTTGTTTATTTGATTCCATAAGAGTCTCCCTTTTTCAGACAAACGGTGATGCACAAAATGAGCATGCTCATCTCAAGATTTCCCATCAACTAGGCTAGTTGGGGTTTCAGCACGAGCGCATAAGGATCGAAGATGATCCATGTACAACACTTTAAGTGGATCCATATCAATAGATTTTTAGCAAGCAAAGATGCAAGAAAATAGAAGGCACGTGGAAACACAAACAGAAAGGCATACGGGAAGAAGGCGAATAAAACGGCAAGGGTGAAGTGGGGGAGAGGAAAACGAGAGGCAAATGGCAAATAATGTAATGCGAGGGATAAGGGTTTGTGATGGGTACTTGGTATGTCTTGACTTGTTCATAGACTCCCCGGCAACGGCGCCAGAAATGGCTCGTTGTTGGGAGTCAAATCTTGACTTGACTTGGTGTAGGCCTCCCCGGCAACGGCGCCAGAAATCCTTCTTACTACCTCTTGAGCACTGCGTTGGTTTTCCCTTGAAAAGGAAAGGGTGATGCAGTAAAGTAGCATAAGTATTTCCCTCAGTTTTTGAGAACCAAGGTATCAATCCAGTAGGAGACCACGCTCGAGTCCCACGCACCTACACAAACAAATAAGAACCTCGCAACCAACGATAAAGGGGTTGTCAATCCCTTCACGATCACTTACGAGAGTGAGATCTGATAGATATGATAAGATAATATTTTTGGTATTTTTATGATAAAGAGTAAATAAAGATGCAAAGTAAAATAAACGGCAATAGAAATAGCTAAGTATTGGAAGATAAAAATGATGGAAAATAGACCCGGGGGCCATAGGTTTCACTAGTGGATTCTCTCAAGAGCATAAGTATTACGGTGGGTGAACAAATTACTGTCGAGCAATTGATAGAATTGAGCATAGTTATGAGAATATCTAAGTATGATCATGTATAAAGGCATCACGTCCGTGACAAGTAGACCGAAACGATTCTGCATCTACTACTATTACTCCACACATCGACCGCTATCCAGAATGCATCTAGAGTATTAAGTTCATAAGAACAGAGTAATGCTTTAAGTAAGATGACATGATGTAGAGGGATAAACTCATGCAATATGATATAAACCCCATCTTGTTATCCTCGATGGCAACAATACAATACGTGCCTTGCTGCCCCTGCTGTCACTGGGAAAGGACACCGCAAGATTGAACCCAAAGCTAAGCACTTCTCCCATTGCAAGAAAGATCAATCTAGTAGGCCAAACCAAACTGATAATTCGAAGAGACTTGCAAAGATAACCAATCTTGCATAAAAGAATTCAGAGGAGATTCAAATATTGTTCATAGATAAACTTGATCATAAACCCACAATTCATCGGTCTCGACAAACACACCGCAAAAGAAGATTACATCGAATAGATCTCCACGAGATTCGTGGAGAACTTTGTATTGAGATCCAAAGAGAGAGAAGAATCCATCTAGCTAATAACTATGGACCCGAAGGTCTGAGGTAAACTACTCACACATCATCGAAGAGGCTATGGTGTTGATGTAGAAGCCCTCCGTGATCAATGCCCCCTTCAGCGGAGCGCCGGAAAAGGCCCAAGATGGGATCTCACGGGTACAGAAGGTTGCGGCGGTGGAATTAGGTTTTCGTGGATGCCTCTGATGGTCTGGGGGTACGTAGGTATATATAGGAGGAAGAAGTATGTCGGTGGAGCAACGTGGGCCCCACGAGGGCGGAGGGTGCGCCCAGGGGGGTAGGCGCACCCCCCTGCCTCATGCTCTCCTTGTTGCTTTCTTTACGTGGACTCTAAGTCCTCTGGATCACGTTTGTTCCGAAAATCACGTTCCTGAAGGTTTCAATTCGTTTGATATTCTTTTTCTGCGAAACACTGAAATAGGCAAAAAAAAAGCAGCAATTTGGGCTGGGCCTCCGGTTAATAGGTTAGTCCCAAAAGTAATATAAAAGTGTATAATAAAGCCCATTAAACATCCAAAACAGAATATAATATAGCATGGAACAATAAAAAATTATAGATACGTTGGAGACGTATCACGCTCAAACAAGCACCAGCGGGACTGCCTGCTCCCTCCTCCCCGCGGCCGGCTGTGCTGACGCGCAGGCCTCACCACCCCACCGTACTCCCATTCGCTGGCCTAGCCATCCCTCTACTCACCCACCGTACTCCCATTCATACTCCCCTCAGCGTGGGAAACAACTGCCGAGTCTTTCCTGCCTCCGTGTCGTTCCCTTCCTAGGCCTCGCCGTCGTCCACCGCCCTGGTGCTCTTGGCGCGGCCTAGTCAACGTGGTCAACGACCGACATGCATCTGAAGTGGACTGTACATGGAGAGGCTGACAGCTGGGTCCACGGCCGCACGCAAGGAAATGCCTCCTTATTACGCGCAAAATAATGATTCCTCCACCTGACATCTAGGACCCACCGAAAGGGCCTCTGTATTTTGCAAAAAAACGTTACCGCCGCTGACAGCTTGGACCCACCAGCTATATCTTCGCACGCAAGGAAGTGCCTCCTTATTACGCACAAAAAATGAATACTCCCCCTGCTAGCTGGGACCCAGTATAGTGGCAGGCTGACTTGTGGGCCTACTAAGTTGACGGGGACGGAGGGCTTTGTCAACTTAGTCAATATGCACAATTCTAGCTCGAGTGACCATACGATGTCCATCCAACGGCCGTAGTGCTTCTTCAACCTCTGGTCTTTTTGCTCCAGCCGCCCAAACCAGCGCCGGTCGTGCCTCGTGCTCCTGCCTCCCGTGGCCGGCTGCGATGTGGCGGAGGCCCCACCGCCCCCTACTACTCCCACCGCTGTACTCACCCACACCCCCTGTTATTCTGCGGCGACGGCAGTCTCACACCGCAGCGAACCAGTGAACCCTCATACTCCTCTATGCATGGGCATCCACTGCCGCGTCTTCCCCGGCTCCGCGTCGTCCCCTTCCTAGGCCTCGCCGTCGTCCACCGCCCTGGTGCTCTCGGCGCGGCGTGGTCAACGTGGTCAAGGAACAGCATCCATCGGACGTGGACTATACGTGGAGAGGCTGATAGTTGGGTCCACGGCCGCAGCAAGGAAGTGCCTCCTTATTACGCGCAAAAGAATTATTCCTCCACCTGACAGCGGGGACCCACCGGACGGGCCACCGTATTTCACGAAAAAAACGTTTCCCCACTGACTGCTGGGACCCACCAGCTACATCTTCGCATGCAAGGAAGTGCGTCCGGGAAAAAAACGATTCGCCCCCCTCACTGCTGGGACCCACCAGCTACATCTTCGCAGGCAAGGAAGTGCCTGACAGTCGGGACCCACCTGGTCGAAGCGTACGTAGCATTGTCATTCTGGTCGTGAACGTATACGTACATACTGGTCGATGTAGAGGCGCGCACGTGTCGTAGAAGAGGCGCGCACATAGCTTGTACACGTACGTACAGCGGCAAGTGTGCAAGAAAGAAATACAGCCACGTACGTACATACGGGCAGGGTCTCGAATGCCTACTCGCGCATACGTACGGCCAGGGCTCGTGTACATGGCTGGGTCGGAACGGAGAAACTGTGTCGTCGTATTCATGGGGAGCCAACCGGCTGGGTCCGAACGGAATGCGTCGACGTGTTCATCGGGGGGGCTTGGACGGAACAGCCGATGGAAACGAGGCCTGGCGTACCGCAAAATGGTGGAAACGGCCCTGTGTTCGACCGGCCATGGTCGAAGGGGATCCTGTTCATCGGGAGGGGTCTGGCGTACCGCAAAACGGAGGAAACGGACCTCCTACGGTCGAAACGGGAGTCATGTTGATCGGGAGGGGTGTGGCGTACCGCAAAACGGAGGAAACAGACTTGTGTTGGAGCGCTACGGTCGAAAGGGGGGTCCTGTTCATCGGGAGGGGTGTGGCGTACCGCAAAACGGGACTCCACGGGATGTTGTTCATCTCCACTGTCGACCCCCTCCAGCCTCCACGGGCTACTGTTCATCCACCGTCGACCTCCTCCAGCCTCCACCTGCGACTGTTCATCCACGGGCTCCTGTTCATCCAGCCTCCACCGCGCGCTACTCCACCGGCTACTGTTCAACCAGCCCTCTTCACGGGCTCCTGTTAAACCACCCCTCCATGGGCTACTGTTCATCCAGCCCTCCACCATCTACTCTTCATCCAGCCCTCCACGGGGTGGTCCTGTTCATCCTGTCCTCCACGGGGTTCTGTTCATCCAGCCTCAACCGGCTCGATCGATCGGGGTCCTGTTCGTCCAGAGGAAACACCACGGAGTCCTGTTCATCCACCCCCACCGGGAACTGTTCATCTACCCCCCCCAGAAACGCTCACTGTTCATCCAGAGGTAGCATCGATCGGCTTCAGTTAGCAGCAGTAGCGAAGGAATCGCTCGATCGGGTTCAGTTAACAGCCATCGATCGATCGCTCGGGTTCAGTAACGCGTAGCCTGCAGTGCAATCACTCGGGTTCAGTTAGAGCCCAATGCCTCGCACCCACGCGTGTGCGTGTATGAGAGAAACGCGCATCGCTCGGCCCCGACCACCCACCGTAACCGGGAACACCCCGATATATTCCTCGCCCTCGCTTCTACCACGGTTTTTTCCGTCATGGACGGCCCAAAGAATGTCATGCAGCTGCGTCTCCGGCCCGCCCAGGACGAAAAGCCCATTTTCTGTCATGATTTTTTGTCATAGAAGTAGGACCCCACCACATCTATGATGATACCGGGTTTTGTCACAATTATCGTCATAGAAGTGTCATAAGTATGACAGAAAAAAATTAGTTCGGCCCAAAATGTCACGGATGTGTCTTTTTTTTGTAGTGCATGCACACAGTTGCCGTTTGCAAAGCGTATGCGATGTCAGACAATATCACAAACGGTGCGGGCGAATTAAACGTTTGTGATAGTTGCCTTATCATACACGATTCCAACCATGAACTGTTTCTTATGAAGTATGCATCGTAAATGTTGCACCACGGAATAGCGTGTGTGATAGTTGTCGTGTACGATGATGTTACGACGGTCCGACGTTTCGTAATCCTATCCGACACTCGTACGAAGATTAGCTAATCTTCTTAATTAGTTATCGCATACAGTTTGGGACAAGCGAATGTGTGTGATTGTATGCTTATCATACACGTTCTACAATAGTGAACCGTTTGTGATGGGTCGCGCATCATAAACATAGCACCACAGAATACTGACTGCGATGGCAATGCAAGCACAAACGAGTAGGAGTACTGTATATGCATCTTGGCTCCCTATCCCCGATGGTTTATGGTTCGTGTGGGAAGGGCCCCCCTATCGCCCTCACTCACTTGGCGACGGTTCCAAATGTCGTCGCGGAAAGGGGTTAAAAACCGTTTGTATAGCACCGACGCGTACCAGTGAAAGAAGAGAAGGAACTTTCATCAACCAAGCCAAGTACACCCAAGACATGCTCAAGAAATTCAAGCTAGATGATGTCAAACCGGTCAAGTTTACAATGCCCACCAAATGCAAGCTTGAAAGTGACCCCAATGGTAAAGTGGTGGATCAAAAGGTATATCATTCCATGATTGGATCCTTGCTTTACCTTTGTGCATCTAGACCGGATATCATGTTGAGTGTGGGAATTTGTGCACGGTTTCAAGCCACACCTAAGGAAAGCCACTATGTGGCGGTCAAGCGAATCTTTCGATATTTGGCTCATTCCCCAAACTTTGGCTTATGGTACCCCAAAGGAGCAAGCTTTGATCTCATTGGTTACGCTGATTTGGATTGGGCGGGACATTGTGTGGATAGGAAGTCAACTTCTGGAGGGTGCCAATTCCTTGGCCGCTCTTTGGTGAGTTGGTCTTCAAAGAAGCAAAATTGCATATATCTCTCATCCATCGAGGCCGAGTATGTAGCCACCGCAAGTTGTTGTGCACAATTGCTATGGATGAGGCAAACTTTAAAGGATTACGGTGTCACTTGTGACAAAGTGCCTCTTCTATGTGACAATGAAAGTGCAATCAAGATCTCTCACAATCCGGTGCAACATAGCAAGACAAAGCATATTGAGATTCGCCACCATTTTATTCGAGATCACATCAAGCGGGGAGATATTGATATCATCTACATCAACACTCAAGAGCAACTAGCGGATATTTCCACGAAGCCTCTAGATGAAGCAAGATTCCGTGAATTAAAGCATGAGCTAAATATCAGTGACTTGAGCAATGTGGCTTGAATCTAGGCACACTCCACCGCACTCATCATTATATCTTGTTTTAGATGTAGGCATGGACATAGGGGGAGTATTGTTCTCTCAATGAACTCTTCCTCCCCCCATTATGCATAAATTGATCACGTCTTCCACATTAGCCATTTTTTATGGTACTTGTGCTTCAAAGATGAGTTTTGGTCATGGGCCCAAGGTTAAAATCTTCGCCGTGCCATACCACTTGACTCAAACATAGGTGGCCTCGGCCACCGCCCTCTCTTTGAGAGTTGTGTGGTTTTTGTTTCTTGTCCTCTCGTGGGCGTTTTTCTGCCATTGTGTTCGCTCCCTCGCCTCTTCGTGTGTTCTCCTTGCTTGAGCTAAGCCTGTTTTCTGTCTAGTCTTCGAGTTGTTGGCTGGGCGGTACTACCGCTGGAGGCGCGCGGTACTACCATTGATGGACATCAAGCGGTACTACCGCCCGCCCGAGCGGTACTACCGCTGTGGGGCGGGACTAGGGGTTATGTTGGGGCAGGGGGAGTTTATTTCTCCCCCATACCCATTCACTCGACCCTCTCATCTTCTTCGTGCGCCAGTGACGAACTCGTCGTGGGAGGGCGCCGGTGGGCCGTCTCCTCCAGACCGTCTTTCACCTTTTCTTCCGATGGGATCAATCCCCACCCCTTCCTCTAGCCATGGATGCTGGTATTGCCCCCGATCTCTTTCTCTTTGCTTCTAGGTTTCAGATATAGTCTTTAGGGTCAATAGGCTTTGCATTCATTGATTTTTAGCCAAATCGAGGCTTGAGTAGGATGGTGAAGGCTACTAGATTGTTTGGATTGATGTTTGGTAGGTTTATTTTTGAATTTGGCATCCCGGCAGTATCGGATTTGGCCGCTGCAGTAGGGGAACCGCCGTCCCCCCCTAAAGCGGTACTACCGCTTCCAGATCACGGTACTACCGCTGGATGCCAACTTCCACCATACTCGTACCAACTATTGATCCTCATTGCTTTTTCTGGTGGCTTATGCTTGTTCTTTCGTGTTGTTTCTCGTGTTCGTGTGTTTGGTTCCAGGTGATGGTCCTTCGAAGCGTCCTGTCTGTCATGTCAACCCCGGGCGTTCTGTTTCAAAGCGCTATCGCACTTCTGAGTGAGGGGTTGCTTCCTCAAGTGTTCCTCCTCCTCCTCAGCTACTGTTGCGACCAAGCCCAAGCCTAGGGCCAAGTCTGTGACAGAGATGACTGCCAAGTAGTTCTAGGAAAGGCATCGGCGCAACCCATATGCGGAAGATCAAGAACCCACTTTGGTCAACCGCCCGCTCTGGAACCGTTTTCAGTGGGCAATCTATTTTGATGTGATCAAATCGAAGAAGAATCTCTATGTTGATGTCCGCTCCATCGACATTGCCTATATGGAGAAGGATCCTGCCTACTTTGGCGAAGCTCTGCAGATGTGTTCTCGGCTGAATATTCTCAGGATCATGGAGTTCAACAAGGACTTTGATGTGGATTTGGTGGCTCATTTTTATGCCACGGCCCATCTTGGCACTGATGCGGAAAGGACCTTGACGTGGATGACAAATGGCAAACTTATGTCTGTCAAATGGAAGGTGTTCATGGAACTGTTTGGGATTGAAGATCAAGGGCTTGAGAACCCGGTTGGCTCTCGTCCTCACCGCAATGCAACTTCTACTCACAAGCAATCTCTCTGGCCTTACTACACTTTGAAGATTAACCCCGAGACACGAAAGGAGACTTACGAGCTGTCTGCCGTTCTGGACATCCTTCATCGCATCTTCAGGGAGACTCTTTTCCCTCGCATTGGGAACTTGGATACGGTTCATTCCTGGACATGCTACTTTTCTGTCAGCATGAGAAGGAAGAAAACACTGGAGATTCCTTGGATATCTCTCAGGTCATGTGGTCTGAGCTTGTCTCCGCTATCTCTGAACGCAAGTGCCCCATCTATGCTCCTTTTCTCACGTTGCTTATTGGAGAAGGCTTGGGAGCACACTTATCCTGATGTCGTGCTGGAGACTGGCGAGTTGATCCCTCATGAGTTTAAGCGTTTGAGGAAGAAGGATAACTGGGGCACTTCGGTTCCGAAGTCTGGGATTCCGTCAGGAACTGATGAGGTTGAGGCAGAGGCTGATGCTGACGATGATGAGGACTATGTGCCCTCTAGAGCGGAGCCCTCATGGGCAAAGAAGCTCAAGCGCAAGGTGAAGAAACTTTTTCTTTTGTCCACATCCTTTCAACTTCACAATATCATTGTCCACATCCTTTTTCTTTTGCATATCACACAATTCTACGAATGTGTTTAGATGGGACGCGGCATCCTCACTAGGAGTACCGGAAAATTGGTCTTTCATAACAAGATTCAACAAAAAAGCATTAAAATCACAAGACACCGCACTAGTGACGGGAGGAGCAATCGGAGTACTAATAAAATCATTATTATTAATATTGGAAAAATCACATAATTTGGTATTTTCTTGAGACATCGTGACTACGCAAACAAGATTGCAAGCAAACAAGAGATCTGACAATAAAAAGGCAAACAAACAAGAAAGCAAATAAAAAGGCAAATTTTTGTGAAGTAGGGGAGATGAAAACGGGAGGCAAATGGAAAACAATGTAAATTTAAAGGAGATGAGATTTGGATTACGAACCTGGTAGATGTTGATGATGTCTCCCGGCAACGGCGCCAGAAATTCTTTTGAAGATAGCTTGAATATGCGTCAGTATTTCCCCAAAGAGGAAGGGATGATGCAGCACAGCTACGGTAAGTATTTCCCTCGGTTATGAAACCAAGGTTATCAATCCAGTAGGAGAACCAAGCAACACTATGTAAACGGTACCTACACACACAGAACAAACACTCACAACGCAACACGCAAGAGGGGTTGTCGATCCCTCTACGGTAAAAAGATAGATTAAATTGTATGAGATTGGATAAATAGAGCTAGCAAAAACACAAAATAAAATAAGTAAAGAAAAAGTGCAGTAAGGTATTTTTGGGTTTTTGGAATAATAGATCTGAAAACAATATGATAAAAGATAGACTTGGGGCGCGTAGATTTCACTAGTGGCTTGTCTCGAGAAAATAGCGTACGGTGGGTAAACAAATTACTATTGGGCAATTGACAGAAAAGCAAATAATTATGAAGATAACCAAGTGAAAGTGCAACTATCCCTGAGTGGTTTTGGTAATTCCTAACAGCATATAGCTCATTGAACTAATGCTCTTTCAAGATGATTATTTCAGAAAGTTCAACGATTGGCATGGCATGGACTAGGAATGTGGACCCCTCAAAATGCTAAGGACACATATTGGCTCAAGCTCAAGACTCTACATTTTCATTTTAGTGATCCAAGATCACATTGAGTCCATAGGAAAAGCCAATACTATTAAAAGGGGATGAGGTGTTGCTTAATGGCTTGCTTGCTCAAAATGCTTAGTGATATCCTCCAAAAGCCCACTGATACGTCCATTTTGCATCATGCTTTTATATCGATATTTATTGCATTATGGGTTGTTATTATACATTATGTCACAATACTTATGCCTATTCTCTCTTATTTTACAAGGTTTACATGAAGAGGGAGAATGCCGGCAGCTGGAATTCTGGGCTGGAAAAGGAGCAAATATTAGAGACCTATTCTACACAACTCCAAAAGTCCTGAAACTTCACGGAGGCACGTTTTGGAATATATAAAAAATACTGGAGAAAGAATCAACCAGAGGGGGCCCACACCCTGGCCACGAGGGTGGGGGGCGCGCCCTACCCCCTGGGCGCGCCCCCCTGCCTCGTGGGCCCCCTGGCAGGCCTCCGGTTCCCATCTTCTGCTATATGAAGTCTTTTACCCTCGAAAAAATCATAAGCAAGCTTTCGGGAAGAAACACCGCCGCCACGAGGCGGAACCAATCTAGGGCCGCGGCGGAGCTGTTCTGCCGGGGAAACATCCCTCCGGGAGGGGGAAATCATCGCCATCGTCATCACCAACGATCCTCTCATCGGGAGGGGGTCAATCTCCATCAACATCCTCACCAGCACCATCTCCTCTCAAACCCTAGTTCATCTCTTGTATCCAATCTTTGTCCCAAAACCTCATATTGGTACCTGCGGGTTGCTAGTAGTGTTGATTACTCCTTGTAGTTGATGCTAGTTGGTTTATTTGGTGGAAGATCATATGTTCAGATCCTTTATGCATATTAATACACCTCTGATTATGAACATGAATATGATTTGTGAGTAGTTACGGTTGTTCCTAAGGACATGGGAGAAGTCTTGCTATAAGTAGTCATGTGAATTTGGTATTCGTTCGATATTTTGATGAGATGTATGTTGTCTTTCCTCTAGTGGTGTTATGTGAACGTCGACTACATGACACTTCACCATTGTTTGGGCCTAGAGGAAGGCATTGGTAAGTAATAAGTAGATGATGGGTTGCTAGAGTGACAGAAGCTTAAACCCTAGTTTATGAGTTGCTTCGTAAGGGGCTGATTTGGGTCCATATGTTTCATGCTATGGCTAGGTTTACCTTAGTACTTCTTTTGTAGTTGCGGATGCTTGCAATAGGGGTTAATCATAAGTGTGATGCTTTTCCAAGAAAGGGCAGTACCCAAGCACCGGTCCACCCACATACCAAATTATCAAAGTAACGAACGCGAATCATATGAGCGTGATGAAAACTAGCTTGACGATAATTCCCATGTGTCCTCGGGAGCGTTTTCCTTCATATAAGAGTTTGTCCAGGCTTGTCCTTTGCTACAAAAAGGATTGGGCCATCTTGCTGTACCTTATTTACTTTCATTACTTGTTACTCATTACAAATTACCTTATCACAAAACTATCTGTTACCGATAATTTCAGTGCTTGCAGAGAATACCTTACTGAAAACCGCTTGCCATTTCCTTCTGCTCCTCGTTGGGTTCGACACTCTTACTTATCGAAAGGACTATGATAGATCGCCTACACTTGTGGGTCATCAGGACTCTTTTCTGATGCCGTTGCCGGGGAGTGAAGCGCCTTTGGTAGGTGGAATTTGGTAAGGAAAAATTTATATAGTGTGCTGAAATTTACTGTTACTTGTTACTATGGAACATAATCCTTTGAGGTGCTTGTTCGGGGCATCTTCACCCCGACCAGTAGAGCAAAGATTTGCTGCTCAACCTACTGAACCTACTGAAAATGTTTACTTTGAAATTCCTTCGGGTATGATAGAGAAACTGCTAGCTAATCCTTTTACAGGTGATGGAACATTAAACCCTGATTTGCACCTAATCTATGTGGATGAGGTTTGTGGATTATTTAAGCTTGCAAGTATGCCCGAGGATGTTATCAAGAAGAAGGTCTTCCCTTTATCTTTGAAGGGAAAGGCATTGACATGGTTTAGGCTATGTGATGATATGGGATCATGGAACTACAACCGATTGAAATTGGAATTTCATTAGAAGTTTTATCCTATGCATCTTGTTCATCGTGATCGTAATTATATACATAATTTTTGGCCTCGCGAAGGAGAAAGCATCGCTCATGCTTGGGGGAGGCTTAAATCAATGTTATATTCATGCCCCAATCATGAGCTCTCAAGAGAAATTATTATTCAAAAAATTTATGCCTCTCAATAATCGCTCCATGCTCAATACTTCTTGTACTGGATCTTTTATGATGAAGACTATTGAATTCAAATGGGATTTATTGGAAAGAATTAAACGCAACTCTGAAGATTGGGATCTCGACAAAGGTAAGGAGTCAGGTATAACACCTAATTTTGATTGTGTTAAATCTTTTATGGATACCGATGTTTTCCGTGAATTTAGCACTAAATATGGACTTGACTCTGAGATAGTAGCTTCTTTCTGTGAATCCTTTGCTACTCATGTTGATCTCCCTAAGGAGAAGTGGTTTAAATATAATCCTCCCATTGAAGTAAAAGTAGTTGCACCTATTAAAGTTGAAGAAAAGACTATCACTTATAATGTTGATCCTGTTGTCCCTACTGCTTATATTGAGAAACCACCTTTCCCTGTTAGAATAAATGATCATGCTAAAGCTTCAACTGTGGTTCGTAAGAGTAACACTAGAACACCTACACCCCCTGAGAAAATTAAAGTTGAACCTAGTGTTTCTACGGTTAAAGATCTCTTGGCTGATAATATTGATGGGCATGTTATTTACTTCTGTGATGAAGCTGCTAGAATTGCTAGACCTGATACTAAAAATAAACATAGAGCTGTTGTAGGCATGCCTATTATTTCTGTTAAAATAGGAGATCATTGTTATCATGGCTTATGTGATATGGGTGCTAGTGCAAGTTCAATACATCATTCCTTATACAAAGAGATTATTCATGATATTGCACCTGCTGAGATAGAGGAAATTGATGTTACAATTAATCTTGCCAATACAGACACTATTTCACCAGTTGGGATTGTTAGAGATGTTGAAGTCTTGTGTGGGAAAGTTAAATATCCTGCTGATTTTCTTGTTCTTGGTTCCCCACAAGATAACTTTTGTCCCATTATATTTGGTAGACCCTTCTTGAATACTGTTAATGCTAGGATAGATTGCAAAAAGGATGTTGTTACTATTGGTTTGGGGGATATGTCTCATGAGTTTAATTTTGCTAAATTTCGTAGACAACCCCATGATAAAGAATTGCCTAGTAAAGTTGAAATTATTGGTCTTGCTTCTATTGCCGTGCCTCCTAATGATCCGTTAGAACAATATTTGCTTGACCATGAAAATGATATGTTTATGAATGAAAGAAGGGAAATAGATGAAGTATTCTTTAAACACGGACCTATTTTGAAACACAACTTGCATGTTGAAATCCTAGGGGATCCTCCTCCACCCAAGGGTGATCCCGTGTTTGAGCTTAAACCATTACCTAATACTCTTAAATATGTTTATCTTGATGAGAAGAAGATATATCATGTTATTATTAGTGCTAACCTTTCAGAGCATGAAGAAAAGAAATTGTTGAAAACTCTGAAGAAGCACCGTGCTGCTATTGGATATACTCTTGATGATCTTAAGGGCATTAGTCCCACTCTATGTCAGCACAAAATAAAATTGGAAAAAGATGCTAAACCGGTTGTTGATCACCAACGACGGTTAAATCCTAAGATGAAAGAAGTGGTAAGAAAATAAATACTAAAGCTTCTGGAGGCAGGTATAATTTATCCCGTTGCTGATAGTCAGTGGGTAAGTCATGTCCATTGTGTCCCTAAGAAAGGAGGTAGTACTGTTGTTCCTAATGATAAAGATGAATTGATCCCAGAAAGAATTATTACAGGTTATAGAATCGTAATTGATTTCCGCAAATTAAATAAAGCTACTAAAAAGATCATTACCCTTTACCTTTTATTGATCAAATGCTAGAAAGATTATCCAAACATACACATTTTTGCTTTCTAGATGGTTATTCTGGTTTCTCTCAAATACCTGTGTCAAAAGAGGATCAAGAAAAGACCACCTTTACTTGTCCTTTCGGTACCTTTGCTTATAGACGTATGCCTTTTGGTTTATGTAATGCACCTGCTACCTTTCAAAGATGCATGATGGCTATATTCTCTGATTTTTGTGAAAAGATTGTTGAGGTTTTCATGGATGATTTCTCCGTATATGGAACTTCTTTTGATGATTGCTTGAGCAACCTTGATCGAGTTTTGCAGAGATGTGAAGAAACTAATCTTGTCTTGAATTGGGAGAAGTTCCACTTTATGTATAATGAAGGTATTGTTTTGGGGCGTAAAATTTCTGAAAGAGGTATTGAAGTTGATAAAGCTAAAGTTGATGATATTGAAAAGATGTCGTGTCCCAAGGACATTAAAGGTATAAGAAGTTTCCTTGGTCATGCCGGTTTTTATAGGAGGTTCATCAAGAACTTCTCTAAAATTTCTAGGCCTCTGACTAATCTCTTACAAAAAGATGTTCCATTTGTCTTTGATGATGATTGTGTAGAAGCATTTGAAATACTTAAGAAAGCCTTGATTTCTGCACCTATTGTTCAGCCACCTGATTGGAATTTACCCTTTGAAATTATGTGTGATGCTAGTGATTATGCTGTAGGTGTTGTTCTAGGACAAAGAGTTGATAAGAAATAAATGTTATCCAATATGCTAGTAAAACTCTAGACAGTGCCCAGAGAAATTATGCTACTACTGAAAAGGAATTTTTAGCAGTCGTATTTGCTTGTGATAAGTTCAAACCTTATATTGTTGATTCTAAAGTAACTGTTCACACTGATCATGCTGCTATTAAATACCTTATGGAAAAGAAAGATGCTAAACCTAGACTTATTAGATGGGTTCTCTTGCTACAAGAATTTGATTTGCGTATTATTGATAGAAAGGGAGCTGAGAACCCTGTTGCAGACAACTTGTCTAGGTTAGAAAATGTTCTTGATGGCCCACTACCTATTGATGATAGCTTTCTTGATGAACAATCAGCTGTCATAAATTCTTCTCGTACTGCTCCATGGTATGCCGACTATGCTAATTACATTGTTGCTAAATTTATACCACCTAGTTTCACATACCAGCAAAAGAAAAAGTTTTTCTATGATTTAAGACATTACTTCTGGGATGACCCACACCTTTATAAAGAAGGAGTAGATGGTGTTATTAGACGTTGTGTACCTGAGCATGAACAGGAACAGATCCTACACAAGTGTCACTCCGAGGCTTATGGACGACACCACGCTGGAGATAGAACTGCACATAAGGTATTGCAATCCGGTTTTTATTGGCCTACTCTCTTCAAAGATGCTCGTAAGTTTGTCTTGTCTTGTGATGAATGTCAAAGAATTGGTAATATTAGTAGACGTCAAGAAATGCCTATGAATTATTCACTTGTTATTGAACCATTTGATGTTTGGGGCTTTGATTATATGGGACCGTTTCCTTCCTCTAACGGGTATACACAATTTTAGTTGTTGTTGATTACATTACTAAGTGCTTACAAGCTATTCCAACTAGTAGTGTTGATCATAACACCTCTATTAAGATGCTTAAAGAATTTATTTTCCCAAGGTTTGGAGTCCCTAGATATTTAATGACTAATGGTGGTTCACATTTTATTCATGGTGCTTTTCGTAAAATGCTTGCTAAGTATGATGTATAGAATTGCATCTCCGTATCACCCGCAGTCTAGTGGTCAAGTAGAATTGAGTAATAGAGAGCTCAAATTAATTTTTCAAAAGACTGTTAATAGATCTAGGAAGAATTGGTCCAAGAAACTTGATGATGCATTATGGGCCTATAGAACTGCATATAAAAATCCTATGGGTATGTCTCCGTATAAAATGGTTTATGGAAAAGCATGTCACTTACCTCTCGAACTAGAACATAAGGCATATTGGGCCATTAAAGAGCTCAATTATGATTTCAAACATGCCGGTGACAAGAGACTATTCGACATTAGCTCACTTGATGAATGGAGAACCCAGGCCTATGAGAATGCCAAACTGTTTAAAGAAAAAGTTAAAATATGGCATGACAAAAGGATACAAAAGCGTGAGTTTAATGTAGGTGATTATGTGTTGCTATTCAACTCTCGCCTAAGATTTTTTGCAGGAAAACTTCTCTCTAAATGGGAAGGGTCTTACGTTATCGAGGAGGTCTATCGTTCTGGTGCCATAAAAATCAACAACTTCGAAGGCACAAATCCAAAGGTGGTGAACGGTCAAAGAATCAAACATTATATCTCAGGTAATCCTATAAGTGTTGAAACTAATGTTATTGAAACCGTGACCCCGGAGGAATACATAAGGGACACTTTCTAGAACGTATCAGACTCCGAAAAGGAATAGGTATGTGGTACGTTTTTCTTAGTTCGATCCTTTTGGTAATATCTTGATCTAGTAGAATAAAGTTTTAGTATGATTTAGTTTTGAGTTTTGCCTTATGATCCCTCTATGTAATCGAGTCCGTGAGCTATATATAATAAAGATTAGTGTTGAGTCAAGGGCTTGATTATATTGCTATGATCTTAAGGGAATATTAGAAAAATAAAGAATAAAAAGAAATAAAGAGATCATATTGATCTTATGGAGAGTAATGACTTCACATATAAAGAGTATGATGAATAAAAGTTGTTGAGTGTTGACAAACACAGTTTTGGTCATCGTTGCAATTAATAGGAAGTAATAAAGAAAGAGAGGTTTTCACATATAAATATACTATCTTGGACATCTTTTATGATTGTGAGCACTCATTAAAATATGACATGCTAAAGAGTTGATATTGGACAAGGAAGACAACGTAATGGGTTATGTTCTCTTATATCCTAAATAAAGTATATTGTCATGGATCATCCAACATGTTGAGCTTGCCTTTCCCCCTCATGCTAGCCAAATTCTTTGCACCAAGTAGAGATACTACTTGTGCTTCTGAATATCCTTAAACCCAGTTTTGCCATGAGAGTCCACCATACCTACCTATGGATTGAGTAAGATCCTTCAAGTAAGTTGTCATGTTGCATGCAATAAAAATTGCTCTCTAAATATGTATGATTTATTAGTGTGGAGAAAATAAGCTTTATACGATCTTGTGATGTGGAAGCAATAAAAGCGACGGACTGCATAATAAACGTCTATATCACAAGTGGCAATATAAAGTGACATTCTTTTGCATTAAGATTTCATGCAACCAACCATAAAAGCACATGACAACCTCTGCTTCCCTCTATGAAGGGCCTATCTTTTACTTCTGTCTTATACCTTGTGCAAGAGTCATGGTGATCTTCACCTTCCCTTTTTACATTTTATCCTTTGGCAAGCACCTTGTGTTGGAAATCCTGATATATATATATATATATATATCCAATTGGATGTAAGTCATCATGAACTATTATTGTTGACAGGTTGGGAGGCAACACTATAAGCCCCTATCTTTCTCTGTGTCCGATTAAAACTCCATACCCATAAGTATTGCATGAGTGTTAGCAATTGTGAAAGACTAAATGATAGTTGAGTATGTGGACTTGCTGAAAACCTCTTATATTTACTCTTTCCGATGTTATGATAAATTGCAATTGCTTCAATGACTGAGATTATAGTTTGTTGGTTCTCAATGAAGTTTCTCATTCATACTTTACATTGTGAATAGATTATTAATTGAGCGTAAGAAATCATATGTCAATATACATGTTGCTATTATAAGAATGATCACGATGCCCTCATGTCCGTATTTTATTTTATCGACACCTCTATCTCTAAACATGTGGAAATATGTTTCGATATCGGCTTCCGCTTGAGGACAAGCGAGGTCTAAGCTTGGGGAGTTGATACGTCCATTTTGCATCATGCTTTTGCGCGCCCCCCTGCCTCGTGGGCCCCCTGGCAGGCCTCCGGTGCCCATCTTCTGCTATATGAATTATTTTACCCTAGAAAAAATCATAAGCAAGCTTTCGGGAAACACTGCCGCCACGAGGCGAAACCAACCTAGGGCCCCGGCGGAGCTGTTCTGCCGGGGAAACATCCCTCCGGGAGGGGGAAATCATCACCAACGATCCTCTCACCGGGAGGGGGTCAATATCCATCAACATCTTCACCAGCACCATCTCCTCTCAAACCCTAGTTCATCTCTTGTATCCAATCTTTGTCCCAAAACCTCATATTGGTACCTGCGGGTTGCTAGTAGTGTTGATTACTCCTTGTAGTTGATGCTAGTTGGTTTATTTGGTGGAAGATCATATGTTCAGATCCTTTATGCATATTAATACCCCTTTGATTATGAACATGAATATGATTTGTGAGTAGTTATGTTTGTTCCTGAGGACATGGGAGAAGTCTTGTTATAAGTAGTCATGTGAATTTGGTATTCGTTTGATATTTTGATGAGATGTATGTTGTCTTTCCTCTAGTGGTATTATGTGAACGTCGACTACATGACACTTCACCATTGTTTGGGCCTAGAGGAAGACATTGGGAAGTAATAAGTAGATGATGGGTTGCTAGAATGACAGAAACTTAAACCCTAGTTTATGAGTTGCTTTGTAAGGGGCTTATTTGGATCCATATGTTTCATGCTATGCTTAGGTTTACCTTAATACTTCTTTTGTAGTTGCGGATGCTTGCATAGGGGTTAATCATAAGTGGGATGCTTGTCCAAGAAAGGGCAGTACCCAAGCACCGGTCCACCCACATACCAAATTGTCAAAGTAACGAACGCGAATCATATGAGCGTGATGAAAACTAGCCTGACGATAATTCCCATGTGTCCTCGGGAGCGTTTTCCTTCATATAAGAGTTTGTCCAGGCTTGTCCTTTGCTACAAAAAGGATTGGTCCATCTTGTTGTACCTTATTTACTTTCATTACTTGTTACTCGTTACAAATTACCTTATCACAAAACTATCTGTTACCGATAATTTCAGTGCTTGCAGAGAATACCTTACTGAAAACCGCTTGTCATTTCCTTCTGCTCCTCGTTGGGTTTGACACTCTTACTTATCGAAAGGACTACAATAGATCCCCTTCACTTGTGGGTCATCACCCTCAACCACTTTCTGATATCCACATATGTCCCAAACCAAAAGTCAAACTCGGCCCCACTGATTTGATCTATCCGGCGCCACCGAGTTCATTTGACATAGCCACTGCCTGAAACCCTAGTCACTTCGGTCTCACCGATAGGGATCTCGGTATCACCGAGATGGGATTGCAAACTCTCTGTTTCCCTTCGTAACATTTCGGTCTAACCAAGATGAGCGATCAGTCCCACCGAGTTCGCAATGCAAACTCTTTGTTTCCCCTTCGTAACGTTTCGGTCTCACCGAAATGAGCGAATTGGTCCCACCGTGTTTGCCTGACCAACTCTCTGTTTGCCTATTACAGAAATCGGTCCTACCGACTTTACGTGATCAGTACCACTGAGATTACGTTATGCCCTAACCTTAATGAAATCGGTCCCACCGAGTTGACATGTCGGTCCCACCGAAAAGCCTAACATTCACATTGTGAACTAAATCGGTCTGACCGAGTTTCATGATTCGGTCTCGCCGAGTTTGGTAAATTGCGTGTAACTATTAGATTTTCTGTGGAGGCTATATATACCCCTCCACCCACTCTTCATTCGTGGAGAGAGCCATCAGAACATGCCTACACTTCCAGCATACATTTTCTGAGAGAGAACCACCTACTCATGTGTTGAGACCAAGATATTCCATTCCAACCACAAGAATCTTGATCTCTAGCCTTCCCCAAGTTGCTTTCCACTCAAATCATCTTTCCACCAAACCCAAATCTGTGAGAGAGAGTTGAGTGTTGGGGAGACTATCATTTGAAGCACAAGAGCAAGGAGTTCATCATCAACACACCATCTATTACCTTTTGGAGAGTGGTGTCTCCTAGATTGGTTAGGTGTCACTTGGGAGCCTCCGACAATATTGTGGAGTTAAACCACGGAGTTTGTACGGGCAAGGAGATCGCCTACTTCGTGAAGATCTACCCTAGTGAGGCAAGTCCTTCGTGGGCGATGGCCATGGTGGGATAGACAAGGTTGCTTCTTCGTGGACCCTTCGTGGGTGGAGCTCTCCGTGGACTCGCGCGTCCGTTACCCTTCGTGGGTTGAAGTCTCCATCAACGTGGATGTACGATAGCACCACCTATCGGAACCACGGAAAAATCTCCGCATCTATATTGAGTTTGCCCTCTCCAAACTCCTCCCTTTACCTTCATTTGCAAATGTTTTACATTCTGCTGCTATACTCTTAGACTTGCATGTGTAGGTTGATTGCTTGACTTGTGTTAAGTTGCTAAAATCTGCCAAGACTTAAAAGTGGGAAAAGGCTAGATTTTATTTGGTCAAGTAGTCAAATCACCCCCCCCCCCTCTCTAGACATATTTTTGATCCTACAAGTTGTATCAGAGCTTTGGTCTCCGTTTGCCTTGATTTCCATAGCTTTTGGTGATCATAGCCTTGGTTTCACAACCTAGGAGAGTATGGCATCTAGCGAGGGAAATTATCACCATAGAGGTCCTTACTTTGATGGTACAAATTTTGCTAGTTGGAAGCATAAGATGAAAAGGCATATTCTTGGACATAACCCCGTTGTTTGGGCTATTGTGTGTATTAGCTTGCAAGGTGAATTCTTTGATGGGAGAGAACCGAACCATGAAGCTACTGCGGAAGAGTTGAAGATACTGCAATACAACGCTCAAGCTTGCGATATCCTCTTCAACGGATTGTGCCCCGAAGAATTCAACAAAATCAGCCGTCTTGAGAATGCAAAGGAAATTTGGGATACTTTGATTGATATGCACGAGGGTACCGACTCCGTCAAGGAATCCAAATTGGATGTGCTTCAAAGTCAACTTGACAAGTTCAAAATGAAGGATGGTGAAGGTGTCGCTGAAATGTACTCTAGGCTTGCTCTCATCACAAATGAGATTGCCGGCTTAGGAAGTGAAGAGATGACCGATAGATTCATCATCAAGAAGATCCTAAGAGCCTTGAATGGAAAATATGATATCGTGTGCACATTGATCCAAATGATGCCCAATTACAAAGATCTCAAGCCAACGGAAGTCATTAGAAGAATTGTTGCTCATGAGATGTCACTCAAGGATAAGGAAGACCTTCACAACAAGTCAAGTGGTGCTTACAAAGCCTCATGTGATGCTCCTACATCATCAAGTGAGAAACAAGCCTTCAATGAAGAATTGAGCCTAACGGTGAAGAACTTCAACAATTCTACAAGAGTAGAAGCAAAGAAAGAAGTTCCAAGTGAAGGTCCTACAATCACAAAAGATCTTCGAGTCGTGAGCGTAATTGCTACAATTGTGGAAGACCCGGATACTACTCCAATGAGTGTACGGCTCCCTACAAAAGAAGAGAAGATTCACCCAAAAGGAGAAGTAGAAGAGAAGAATCACCCCCAAGAGAGAGAAGGAGTAGAGATGATCGTTATGAATGAAGAACCTCTCGCAGAAGCAAGGATTCGGAAAGGAAGGACAAATCATCAAAGATCTACACAAAATGAAGACATCAAGCTCATGTTGGTGAATGGGTATCCAGCTCCGACTCCGACCACCACTCCGAAAGAAGCTGTCACTGTGACTCCGAATATACTCAAGATGAAGGTGTTGCCGGCCTAGCACTTGTGTCAACCAACTCCTATAGCATATTTGACTCACCAAATGAAGGAATTGGAAGATGCTTCATGGCTAAAGGCCCAAAGGTATCACACCCCGAGTATGTTGATTTCAATAGTGATGAAGATGATTTGCTAGGTGATGTTGATTTACTTGTTGACAACTCTAGTGGTGAAAACTATGATGAATTTTCTATTAATCATGCTAATCAAGATAAAACGAATGATGATGATAAGAAGGAGATTGAGCGTCTAACTAAAGAACTAAACACTCTTAAGTTAGCTCATGAAACTACCTTGGAAGATCATCGAGAGCTTTTAAAGACTCATGAGAAGCTACGCTTTGAAAATCTCAACCTTGAGCATGGGTTCTTAAAAGCAATCAATGATGATCTTCGCAAGAAAAGTTCTTCTTACATTGCCAAGCGTTTCCTCTTGTCTACTTACATGCCACAAGTAAAATCTAGCAACAAGAGTAAGAAAGATTATTCTTCTAGTAGTAACAATGATCATGTTAAATCCAATGTTGTTGCTTCTAGTAGTTCTCTTGATTCCACTAATGATTCTCTTAGAAAGTTACACTTGAGTAAGAAAATAGCTTATTGAAGGGAATTATAGAGAAAGGTGTTTACAAGAGCCTTGCCGGGAGTAAGCAATTTGAGGAAATTGTACGCAAGCAAGGAAGGCACCGGAAGAATCAACGTGTTGGTTTTGAACGAAAGTTCAATGCCAATGGAGTTGAGTGGGAAGAAGATCAATACCTCAAGACCAAGTTTGTTCCTCAACAAGAGAAGTATGATCCTACTTCTTTCAAGGGGACACAAGCTCAAGATGATCTTCCACCACAAGACCACAAGCAAAAAGGCAAGGATAAGCTTCAAGAGGAGACTGATGCATTTGAAGAAGCTCCTAAGGCCTTGGTCAAGTGGGTTCCCAAGACTACATCAAGTTCTACTTCATCAAGTACGACTACAACTCCAAGGATTCCCATCAAGATGATGTGGATCTCGAAGAAGAAGAACTAGAGAGTTCTTGAGGGTGACTCCACCAACATATTTCACTCATATCATTTTTGCGAGGACAAGTGCAAACAAATTCCACATATTGCACTAGTTCAAGGAGTCACAAACCCTCTTGTTGGTAAGACAAGGGACAAGGTAACCTAATGCTTTCATGGACATCATCATGTATGGACTTCATTCTATGTCCATGGATATCCTTGTTTGTTCCTTGTGGGACTAACCCATGTAGGTATTGAAAGTGCAACTCACTCCAATGGATTTCTCCAAATGATCTACATCAACATCGAGCATCCACATCTTCAACATCTACATGAAGTCATCATCGAAAAAACCCAAGGTTAGTTCACCCCTCTTAGGGGGGATACCACATCTAGGGGGAGCTTTACTCTAATAATTGAGCTAAAGCAACTCTAATGGTGTGAACACAACAATGCTTTATGTAAAAGTGGTAACCCCACTTGCGGTTAAACGATGAGTATGACCTATGATCAAATGTTCTCATTTGACTCCTAAGTCAATATACTCATATATAGATGACCTAGTCATCGCCAATTGCTTCATAGATGCTAGAGTGTTTGTGCATGGTTTGTCACATATTTAATTTGCCATTTTATTGTGTGAGCATGTTGATTGCATATTTTACTCATTCGAGGACATCCATTTGTTGCTTTGATTGTTTGGCTCTTTTTCTTTTTGCCAAATGGATGGACAAGAATGACTAAGAACTTCATCTAGCTATCTATGCTTTTCTCGTCTCAAACTCTATTCATGCTACATCACAAAGTTTGATCAAGTCAGATTCGAACACTCTGTGTGAGGAGCACTCAGAGTCCCCGATTCGTCATAGACTTAAACTTCCAAAACCTCTCTGTGCATTTTGGTCCGACCGATTCATCCTTTTCGATCTGACCGAGTTCACTGGGTTGATCTAGGTTTTCAATCTCGGTGCAACCGATTAGAACATTTTGGTCACACCGAGTTGCAGTAACCGCTTGCGATTCTGCATCTCGGTGCCACCGAGTTGTTCCACTCGGTCACGCCGACAGGGTCAGGATATATATACTGACGGGTTGAACTTTGGAAATTTCTCCAAAATCCTTCATCCCGCGCGTGTCCTGCTCTGCCGCCTCGGGTCTCTGGATCGTCCTCTCGTTGCCAGCGACCTCCCGCCGCTGGTCTCCGTCATCGTCAATGGAATTCAACCACACCGTTACCGCCGTAGCGAACTCACCGCTGAACTAGGGTATGAGTTCGAAACTTTGTGTTGTTCCTTACTCCGATTCTTAGCACAAAGCAAATGCCATGTTCTTTACCACGTATGAGATCATTCTGTCCAGCAAGAACATCCCTTAGATTAGATTTGATTCGAAAATTTAGGGTTAGGTTTTCGCCGAACTCATCTCGGACCGACCGGGTTGTGGAAATCGGTCTCACTGATTCGGCTTAGGCCATTGCACTTGCACTTTTCGGTCTGACCAAAAGTTGCAAATCGGTGTGACCGAGGTCAACTCTCTATGAAACCCTAGCAATCTCGGAGTCACCGAACTGTGGCTCGGTCTGACCGATTTCACTAGCTTAGACTCCAAAAGTTGCTTCAGTGTCACCGAGTTTAACAAATCGGTAGCTCCGAAATGCTTTCTGTGGAAAACTAAAACTAAGTTTTTGACTCATTTGTGTTGCAAAACCTCTGCACTTTGTGATGCTCATCCACTCTACCTCATCTATAACTATTCACAGGGTCTGCTGTCAGTTTGCTTTGTGAGTATGTCTGATCAGAGTGATAGCCAAAACAAGTCAGAAGAGCAAGTGAATATGAGTGAGGGCACTAGTCCCTCTAGCAGCTATGATGAGGGCAGCAGGAGCACCCCAAGAAACTTTCCCAAGGCAGCTACAAGGACATGGAAGAAGAGAAACTCAGACTCAAAGGATGAGGATTATGTTGCTGCTGAGGAAGAAGTCGGCTCCAAAAAGAAGGTGCTGAAAAAGTAATATGGAGCTGCTGCTGCAACTAAACCTGGAATGCACAAGAAGGCACCTGCCAAGAGAGTTCCAATGTCTAAGGCCAGAGCCTCCACTCATGAAACTTCCAAATCAACTGGAGGAGAGGCTGCTGGTGAGGGAATGAAGGAGAAAGAAAGGAAGAGAGGAATATGGTGCAAGAAAGTGGATCCCATGATAGAATTTGAAAAGCACTCATCTGATGAAGAAGAAGAGGAAGAGGATGCTGCACCAGTATCAAAGACTCAAAAGCTGATGGGGGATGCCATCAAGTCTGGGGCTGCCCCTTCTAAGCCCAAGACAGCTCCCAAAGCTTCTGCTCCAAAGACTTCAAAGCCCAACAGGAGCACAAGGAATATTCCAGCTGCTGAAAAGAACAAGGCCCCAGTGCCTGAGATGGAAGAAGAAGATTGTGAAGCCCAAGTGCTTAGGAAGCTCAAACCTAAGATTCCAGATCATGATGATAGCCATCCAGTGGCAGAAGACATGAACATCAGGAAGGATGTAGGTCTCGGACTTTGGAGACAAACTGATCCATACGTTGTGAGGAGAAGGACTGCTGTGGACTACAGGTTCCATACCAAAGAGCAGTAGGATTTCTATGAGACCATTTTGCTGGACAAGAAGCCCATTGTGTGAGATATGAAGTGGGCAGATTGGGAATACATTGATGAGAACGAAGATCATTTTCAGGAGTGCATGAGAGCTTTAGGCTTTGTGGAGTGGACAAGTTTGTGGGACAGAAGCTCACCAAGTGGAATGATGAGCTCATTATGAAATTCTACTCCACAATACACTTTTATCCTGATGGTAGAATTGTTTGGATGTCTGAGGGTACAAGGTACCAATCAACAGTTGATGAATGGGCAAAATTGATCAATGCCCCTGAAGAGCATGAAGATGACTTGGATGTCTATGCCAAGAAGAAGAAAGACCACAACTCTATGGCTAACATGTACAAGGAAATCCCAGACAAAGCCTTGGAAACTCATAAGCTTGGGTCTGTTCATAATTTGTTGTCTTGATTGGCCACAATCAACACTATTCTGAGGCATACTTTTTTGCCAAAATCTGGAGATCACAAGATGATCAGAGGCCATTCAATCAACTTGCTGCAATTGTTTGATGTGCCCCAAAAATTCAAAGACATGAGCCTGATTGCGGAAACAATCAAGAGGACAACTGCAAATCAGAAGAGATCATGTGGGTATGCTCCACATATTCAGGTGCTCATCAACTCCAAGATAGGCATAGGCACCTACTTGTTAGATAAGGAGCATCTACCCTTGAGACCAGACTTTGAGGACAACACTGTTGTCATGAATGAAGAAGATCCCACATCTGTGCGGGCACAAGAAAAGAGAGAGAAAGCAAAGGCTGAGAAAGCTGCAAAGATGCCAAGTGTTGAAGAGGCATCTCAAGTGTTCCTCAAAACCAAACAAGATCAGCTTGCATATCTGATTCAAGCAACCTTGAGGATTGAGAAGGGCTTGGCCACCCTGACTCAGAACCAAGAGAGCTTGGAAAGGATCATTGAAACTAAGTTATACGATCTTGATCTAAAAGTGACAGAGATGCAGACAGCAGTTGAGCAGCTCTAAGAAGAAGCTGAGGAGAGGAAAGGGAAGGATACCACGGATGCCTTTCAAAGAGTGCCAAGAGGTCAGAGATCTGCTGCAGTGCCCATGGCTGACACTAGAGGTACTACATCAGCACCTGCAGCCACAGCATCAGTGCCACCTCTAGTTGTCACTCCACCAGCTCCAACAACTTCCACAGATGCATTCATCCTTGGAGTCCTCTCAACACCACCTCCCGAAGATCAAGCCTAGAGAGATGCATAGCACTATGCATTTTCAAACTTTTTGGTAACTTGTTGCCAAAGGGGGAGAAATGTATAGATCATAGGCTTCAAGAGAGAGTGTTTTTGCTTCTTGTGTCTCTTTTGCTATTTGGTTGATACTTTTGTGTGCTTGCTTAATACTTTATGTCTATGTGTGTGAGATACCTATATGATCATGTGTTTGATCATATCCTACATTAATGCTTGCGCTTGAATGATGTTATCTTTTATATCTCTTGTATGATCATTCACTTTGCCTTGGTGATGAGTGCATGTTCTTACTTTCTATCAATTTGAGCGCTCCACCAAGATGTATGTGACATGGAAGAGTAACCCATGATCCTAATCGATTGTGCATTTGCATTCACAAGAAAATTTTAAATAATGCACAAATTTAGGGTGAGCTCTTATCACATACTTCTGAAAGCGACGATGTATTTCAATTTTATTATCATTTGTCGAAGCTTTGAACTATATGTTGTCATCAATTACCAAAAAGGGGGAGATTGAAAGTGCAACTATCCCTAGGTGGTTTTGGTAATTCCTAACAACATATAGCTCATTGAACTAGTGCTCTTTCAAGATGATTATTTCAGAAACTTCAATGATTGGCATGGCATGGACTAGGAATGTGGACCCCTCAAAATGCTAAGGACACATGTTGGCTCAAGCTCAAGACTCTACATTTTCATTTTAGTGATCCAAGATTACATTGAGTCCATAGGAAAAGCCAATACTATTAAAAGGGGATGAGGTGTTGCTTAATGGCTTGCTTGCTCAAAATGCTTAGTGATATGCTCCAAAAGCCCTCAACCACTTTCTCATGTCCACATATGTCCCAAAGCAAAAGTCAAACTCAGCCCCACCAATTTGATCTATCTGGCGCCACGGAGTTCATTTGACATAGCCACTACCTGAAACCCTAGTCACTTCGGTCTCACCAATAGGGATCTTGGTCTCACTGAGATGAGATTGCAAACTCTCTATTTCCCTTCGTAACGTTTCGGTCTAACCGAGATGAGCGATCGATCCCACTGAGTTTGCAATGCAAACTCTCTGTTTCCCCTCGGTAACGTTTCGGTCTCACCGAAATGAGCGAATTGGTCCCACCGAGTTTGCCTGACCAACTCTCTGTTTGCCTATTACAGAAATCGGTCCTACCGAGTTTATGATCGGCCTCATCGAGATTACGTTATGCCCTAACCCTAATGAAATCGGTCCCACCGAGTTGACATGTCGGCCCCACCGAAAAGCCTAACGTTCACATTCTGAACTAGATCGGTCTGACCGAGTTTCATGATTCGGTCTCACCAAGTTTGGTAAATTGTGTGTAACGGTTAAATTTTGTGTGGAGGCTATATATACCCTTCCACCCACTCTTCATTTGTGGAGAGAGCCATCAGAACATGCCTACACTTCCAGCATACATTTCTTGAGAGAGAACCACCTACTCATGTGTTGAGACCAAGATATTCCATTCCAACCACAAGAATCTTGATCTCTAGCCTTCCCCAAGTTGCTTTCCACTCAAATCATCTTTCCACCTAATCCAAATCTGTGTGTGAGAGAGAGAGTTGAGTGTTGGGGAGACTATCATTTCAAGCACAAGAGCAAGGAGTTCATCATCAACACACCATCTATTATCTTTTGGAGAGTGGTGTCTCCTAGATTGGTTAGGTGTCACTTGGGAGCCTCCGACAAGATTGTGGAGTTGAGCCAAGGAGTTTGTACGGGCAAGGAGATTGCCAATTTCGTGAAGATCTACCCTAATGAGGAAAGTCCTTCATGGGCGATGGCCATGGTGGGATAGACAAGGTTGCTTCTTCGTGGACCCTTCGTGGGTGGAGCCCGACTCGCGCAGCCGTTACCCTTCGTGGGTTGAAGTCTCCATCAACGTGGATGTACGATAGCACCACCTATCGGAACCACGGAGAAAATATCCGCGTCTACATTGCGTTTGCCCTCTCCAAACTCCTCCCTTTACCTTCATATGCAAATGTTTTACATTCCGCTGGTATACTCTTATACTTGCATGTGTAGGTTGATTGCTTGACTTGTGTTAAGTTGCTAAAATGTGCCAAGACTTAAAATTGGGAAAAGGCTAGATTTTTATTTGGTCAAGTAGTCTAATCACCCCCCTCTAGACATACTTTCGACCTACACCAAGGCAATGATCATGTATATTGGCATCACGCCCAAGATTATAGACCAACTCCTTCCTGCATCTACTACTATTACTCCACACATCGACCGCTATCCAGCATGCATCTAGTGTATTTAGTTCATGGAGAAACGGAGTAATGCAATAAGAACAATGACATGATGTAGACAAGATCTATTCATGTAGGAATAGACCCCATCTTTTTATCCTTAATAGCAAAAATACATGTGTGCCTTGCTACCCCTTCTGTCACTGGGTGAGGACACCGCAAGATCGAACCCATCACAAAGAACCTCTTCCCATTGCAAAAAAATATCAATCTAGTTGGCCTAAAGTCATTACATCAAATAGATCTCCAAGAAGATTGAGGAGAACATTGTATTGAGAATCAAAAAGAGAGAAGAAGCCATCTAGCTACTGCCTACAGACCCGTAGGTCTATGGTGAACTACTCATGCATCATCGGAGGAGCACCAATGAGGATGATGAATCCCTCCATGACCGTGTTCCCCTCCGGCAGAGTGCCGGAATAGGGCTCTAGATTAGATCTCATGGTTCTAGAACTTGCGGCGGCTAGAAATGTGTTTGGATCGCTCCTGTCGGTGCAGCAAACATTCACGTTTGCTAACCGAACTCATGGATAGGCGTGCTGACGATCATACATCCAGCACCAATGCGTCATGTAAAGATAAACCAGGGAAGCCGCTCTTCGTGAGATCAAGGAGAGCATTAAGAAGAACAAACTAGCAGAAGTCCACCTTGGGAAGGCCGCCCTTGTCGGGCAGGAGAGCCTGGCCAGGTCGAGGCCACACGTAAGGACAGGTCAAGTTCGGCCCGGCAAGGTTGCTGGGGCCGCCAAGACGAGGACCCGCCAGGCATTCTTACCGGCAAACCTTCACCAAGATGCCACCGCTCCATCTCATTGCACCCAAGTCATTAATTAGTGTGGTGCCAAGGTATCAAGCAACCAGGTGGATTCCATCAAGCACGTGGCAGCATGATAAAGGAGAGATTAGCTTTATTGACACTCGTCTAAAGGACGTGTCACGCTAATAAGAAGAGGCAGATAAGTGGCACGGCAGGCTTGCCTAGCTTCAACGTCAGCACGACACCTAGCAGTGCATTTAATGCACTTTGTCCTAACTGCCAGAGTTAGGTATGATAGCATTGTTAGCTATCTAATCACACTCAAATGACTGTTTTGGCATTGTGGTTGCCCCTTCAGCTATAATAGGAGGCCCGAGGCAACCTAGCAAAAGGTTGGAACTTTTTTGACCCCCACACTTGTACGCGCGTAGTTGCACTCCCCTAGGCACCCTTGCCGAGCCAGTGCACTTCGTGTCTTTGTCCTCCTCAAGTTCAATCCACCACAGCAGGAGTAGGGTTTTACGCTGCAAAGCGGCCCGGACCTGTGTAAAAGAGAGTTGTCCATCGCCGGGCTGTCCCCTGCTGCTTCTGCTCTTTGTGCAACGTGGTCGTCCCCTTACCGAACCACAAAGGGGCACCCATGCCCCATAGGTGATTGTGCTTCCACACCGACATCTTTGGGGCGCCAGGTAGGGGGCGTCGCTTGTGCGAATCTGAAGCAGTAGCTAGCACGTCGATCTTCGCCAATCTTCATCATCCATGGCTCCCAATAAGAGAAGTGGAGCAGGGGCGCATCCTTCCACCTCCAAGGCTTCGTCACACGCGGCTGCAGGTGCTGCGGGCGCTGCAGCTGCGGCGGGTGGAGCCAGTGATGGTGGAGGTGCTGCTAACACTCCCGTCGTGGCTGGAGCAGGGGCCGAGATTGCAGGAGCGGTCCAACCTCTTCAACATGTCGCTGATCATACTTCTGCCGGTGCGGGTCACAGAGACGCCCAGCTTCCTCCGCTCGCCCCACCAGCGATATCAACCAACACGACATCGACGCGCTCCGGTGCGAGCCAAGATCCACTGGCTACACCGTCTAGAGGAGCGGAGACAGGACGCGCGCCACGCCCCTCGCTAGGCGAGCGCGACAAAACCCCAAGTGGCACCGTTGACCCGCAATGACCGCATCCGCACGGGAAGAGCCCAGCCCATCGAGAGCCTGGTCACCAAGAACAGGTCTGGTTGCATCAGATCCCTCTGGAAACGGGCCCAAGTTAGCAAGAGCCCAACAATGCTCCTTCTGGGTCGTCCAGAAGTCGAGCGGTGTCGTTCTCTGCCTCCCACGCCATGCCAAAGATGGCGGCCGAAGCAGTGGCGAGAGCTCAGTTGTTGCTCGACTTTCCTCCAGTAGCAAACAAGATGGATGAGTGAAGAGCTACCATCCAAACTCTCCATGGATTTGCTGAGATCAACAAGTCACCATGTGCGGAGCCAACGCGACCCCCGCAGACGACGCCGACAGCCCACGTCGGTGGCCAAGATGGGAGGACCACACCCACGGTGCAGTCCCCTTCACGGCAGCCCACCCAAGGAAGCCACAGCAAGCTCAGCAACCCCAAGATGTTGATGATCATGATGAGGCATCGATGGCTTCATCTGACCCACGACTCCAACAAGATCAACGTCAAGGGTTAAGAGACAGGAGGAAGGAAGACGCTCGCGTCACCATTGAGCGACATCGTGAGACACGTCGTCAATCAAACGGGCGTAATGGACCCGATATCGACGAACCCGCACTAATGCTGGCGGGTAACTGCCTTACGAGGTAGGCTGCCCAACCTTCACTCGCGAGCTGCGGCAAGTCCATTGGCCATCCTCTCGCACCTTCAAGCCTGACTTGCCAGAGAAATATGATGGAAATTTGAACCCGGCAGAGCTTTTGGGAATCTATACGATTGTCGTTCAAGCCGCCGGGGGGAGGGATGAAAAAGTGCTTGCCAACTACTTCCCGCTGGCTCTCGAGCCAAATGTGAGGTCCTGGCTGATGCACTTGCTGAAAGATTCCATCTCCTCTTGGGTGGATTTGTGCAACGAGTTCATTGGCGCCTTTACAGGTGGCCACCAAGAACCAGTGCGGTCTAGTGACCTACAAACCCTTCTGCAGAAAGAGGGGGATAGTTTGTGCAAGTATTTGCAAAGGTTCAGCCGAGTGCACCGCAACATTCCAAAGATACACCCAGCAACTGTGATTTCCACATTTCATACAAATGTGTGCAACCGCAGAATGCGGACCAAGATGAATGTTCGGTTGCCCAAAACCATCAGCGAGCTCTACATGTTGGCGGACAAGTGCGCTCGTGTTGAAGAAGGAAGAAGGCTTCCAGGGGAAGAAGCTGGTGTTCAAGTCGACTCAGAAGACGACGATGACCCTGCCATGTCCAGGAAGAAGAACAAGAAGCGCAACAAGAAGCGAAAGGAGAAAGCAGTGATGGCCGTTGAGAGCGCCGATGATCTTAGCGCCGGCAGGAAAGAAAAAACTGAGATGCTCGGCAAGGAAGCTGCTACTTCTCGGTTGCTAAGAAAACTGGCAAGTGTGCTGGGTCGTACTGCAAGATTCGTAGGACCAAGGGTCAGGACCTTCAAGATTGCAGGCAAGTTGAGCAGTTGGTTGAGAAACAGAAGGATGAATATGAAAGGCACAACAAGGAGAAAAATCAGGATGGGGTGCCTTGGGCATGCCCAGCTTAGGCTCTTGCCACTCCTTATTCCGTAGTCCATCAAATCTTTACCCAAAACTTGAAAACTTCACAACACAAAACTCAACAAGAAAACTCATGAGATCAGTTGGTATAAGAAAATAAATCACCATTTTTGGTACTGTTGTGAACACATTTTTTATTTATATTGGTGTAATATATACTGTATTCCAACTTCTTCATGGTTCACACCCCCCGATACTACCCATATATTCATCAAAATAAGCAAACAACACATAGAAAACAGAATCTGTCAAAAACAGAACAGTCTGTAACAATCTGTAAACTTTGAGTACTTCTGTAATCCAAAAATTCTGAAAAATTAGGACAACCTGGGAAATTTGTATATCAATATTGTGTAAAAAATACAAAGTTTTTCCACGCTTCTGTGATTTTCAGAAATTCTGGCAATGAGCGCAAAAGTTTCTGTTTTTCAGCAAGATCAAATCAACTATCACCATAGATCATCCCAAAGGTCTTGCTTGGCTCAAACACTAAACTAAAACATGAAAACACATCTAACCAGAGGCTAGATGATAAATTTATTCAAAAACAGGAACAAAAAAATAAGAACAAAAATAAAACTGGATTGCCTCCCAACAAGCGCTATTGTTTAATGCCCCTAGCTAGGCATAAATCATAGATCTAGGTATTGTCATCTTTGGTATGCAATCCATAAGTAGCCCTCATAATAGATTCATATGGAAATTTAATTTTGTTTCTAGGAAAGTGTTCCATGCCCTTCCTTAACCAAAATTGAAATATAATGTTTTCTTCTTTCATATCAATAATTGCACCATTCATTCTAAGGAACGGTCTACCAAGAATAATAGGACATGTAGGATTGCAATCTATATCAAGAACAATGAAATCTACGGGCACATAATTCCTATTTGCAATAATAAGAACAGCATTAATCCTACCCGTAGGTTTCTTAATAGTGGAATCTGCTAGATGCAAATTCAAAGAACAATCATCAAATTCACGGAAACCTAACACATGACATAAAGTTTTTGGAATCGTGGAAACACTAGCACCCAAACCACACAAAGCATGGCACTCATAATATTCAATTTTAATCTTAATAGTAGGTTCCCACTCATCACAAAGCTTTCTAGGGGTAGAAACTTCCAATTCAAGCTTTTCTTCAAAAGAATTCGTCATAGCATCAACGTTATCTTTAGTAAAAGCTTTATTTTGATTATAAGCATGAGGAGAATTCAACATGGATTGCAACAAGGAAATACAATCTATCAAAGAACAATTATCATAATTAAAATCCTTGAACTCCAAAAGAGTGGGTTCATCACTACTTAAAGTTTTGACCTCTCCAATCCCACTTTTATCAATTTTTGCATTAAGATCTATAAACTCTGAATCATTGGGACGCCTTCTACCTAAAGTTGACTCATCTCCAGTCCCATGTTTATCAATATATATATATATATATATATATATATATATATATATTATAAAACAAATATTCAATAGGAGTCACATCAATCACTTTAAGATGTTCATCATTATTCTTACAAAAACTAGAAGAACACGCTTTTACAAACCAATCTCGCTTAGCACGCATCTTAGTGGTTCTTTCTTTGCACTCATCAATAGAAATTTTAATAGCTTTCAGAGATTCATTAATATCATGCTTGGGTGGAATAGATCTAATTTTCAAAGAATCAATCTCAAGAGAAATTCTATCCACGTTCCTAGCCAAATCATCAATCTTAAGCAATTTTTCTTCAAGCATAGCATTGAAATTATTTTGAGAACTAATAAATTCTTTAGTATTGTTCTCAAGATCATAGGGCATCCTATTATAATTTCCATAAGAATTTTTGTAGGAATTACCATAATTATTAGAAGAGTTACTAGGAAACGCCCTAGGGTTGAAATTACCTCTATATGCGTTATTACCAAACTTGCTCCTACCAACAAAATTCACATCCATAGATTCATTATTATTCTCAATCAAAGTATACAAAGCCATATCATTGGGATCAATAGGAGCACTCTTACTAGCAAACAATTTCATAATTTCATCCATCTTTCCACTCAAAACATTAATGTCTTCAATCGCATGCACTTTTTTACTAGTAGAGGATCTTTCAGTATGCCATTGAGAGTAATTAGCCATAATATTATCTAGGAGTTTAGTAGCTTATCCTAATGTGATTTCCATAAAAGTACCCCCCCCCCCCCCGTGTCCGAATCTTAAAGATTTCTAGAAGCAAAATTCAATCCGGCATAAAAAAAATTGTATGATCATCCATAAACTTAAACCATGAGTAGGGCAATTTCTTATCATCAATTTCATCCTCTCCCAAAATTGTGCAACATGTTCATGATCAAGTTTCTTAAAATTCATAATATCGTTCCTAAGGGAGATGATCTTAGCGGGAGGAAAATACTTGGAAATAAAAGCATCTTTACCCTTATTCCATGAATCAATACTAGTTTTAGGCAAAGATGAAAACCAAGTTTTAGCGTGATCCCGTAGTGAGAACGGAAATAGCTTCAATTTAAAAATATCATTATCCACGTCTTTCTTCTTTTGCATATCACGCAACTCAACGAAAGTATTTAGAATGGATGCGGCATCTTCAGTAGGAAGGTCGAAAAATTGATCTTTCATAACAAGATTCAGCAAAGTGGCATTAATTTCAAAAGATTCCGCACTAGTGGCGGGAGCAATTGGAGTACTAATAAAATCATTATTATTAGTATTGGAAAAGTCACACAACTTGGTATTTTCTTGAGACATCATGACAAAGCAAGCAATCTAACACACGAGCAACCAAAAAGCAAACGAAAAGGCGAACGAAAGAAGGGCGAATAAAAAGGCAAATCTTTTTGTGTTTTTCTGAAATCATTTTAGAAGTGGGGGAGAGGAAAACGAGAGGCAAATGGCAAATAATGTAATGCAAGAGATGAGAGTTTATGGTGGGTACTTGGTAGGCTTGATATAGATCCCTAGCAGCGGCGCCAGAAATTCTTCCTGCTACTTCTTGAGCTTGCGTTAGTTTTTCTCTTGAAGAGGAAAGGGTGATGCGGCAAAATAGAGATAAGTATTTCCCTCAGTTAAGAACCAAGGTATCAATCCAGTAGGAGATACACGCAAGTCTCGAATCTAGGCACCTGCACAAACAATCAAACACTTGCACCCAACGCAATAAAGGAGTTGTCAATCCCTTCACGGTCACTTGCAAAGGTGAAATCAGATAGAGATAGATATAAAAGATTACTAAAAAGTAAAACAAAATAAAAGTGAATAAATTGCAGAGAGGTATTTTTGGTTTATAGATCTGAAAATATAAGATGGAAAATAGACCCGAAGGCCATAGGTTTCACTAGAGGCTTCTCTCTTGAAGGAAAATAATACGGTGGGTGAACAAATTACTGTCGAGCAATTGATAGAAAAGCACAAAGTTATGACGATATCCAAGGCAATGATTATGTATATAGGCCACGTCCGTGTCAAGTAGACCAACTCCTGCCTGCATCTACTACTATTACTACACACATCGACCGTTATCCAGCATGCATCTAGAGTATCAAGTTCATAAGAGTGGAGTAACGCCTTAAGTAAGATGACATGATGTAGAGGGATAAACTCAAGCAATATGATGAAAACCCCATCTTTTTACCCTTGATGGCAACAATACAAATATGTGCCTCGCTACCCCTACTTCGTCACTGGGTTAGGACACCGCAAGATTGAACCCAAAACTAAGCACCTCTCCCATTGCAAGAAAAACCAAACTAGTTGGCCAAACCAAACCAATAATCGAAGAGAAATACAAAGATATCAAATCATGCATATAAGAATTTAGGGAAGATTCAAATAATATTCATAGATAATCTAATCATAAATCCACAATTCATTGATCTCGACAAACACACCGAAAGAATATTACATCGGATAGATCTCCCAGAACATCGAGGAGAAAGTTGTATTGAAGATCAAAGAGAGAGAAGAAGCCATCTAGCTACTAGCTATGGACCCATAGGTCTGTGGTAAACTACTCACGCTTCATCGGAAGGGCAATAGAGTTGATGTAGATGCCCTCCGTGATCGAATCCCCCTCCAGCGGGATGCCGGAAAAGGCCCCAAGATGGGATCTCGCGGAAACAGAGGCTTGCGGCGGCGGAAAAGTATTTTAGTGGACACTTCCGTTGGTTAGGGAATATTTGGGAATTTATAGGCTAAGAATTAGGGTTGGGGGATTCTCGAGGAGCCCACAAGCCAGGGGGCGTCCCCCCCAGGGCGCGCCCTGAGGGCTTGTGGTGCCCTCGGGACTCTTCTGCCTTCCTCTCCAAGTCCTACGTGTGTCTTCTGGTCCAAGAAAAATCATCGTAAAGTTTTATTTCGTTTGGACTCCGTTTGATATTCCTTTTCTGTAAAACTCGAAAACAAGGAAAAAATAGAAACTGGCACTGGGCTCTGGGTTAATAAGTTAGTCCCAAAAATAATATAAAATAGCATAATAATGCACATAAAACATCCAAAACAGATAATATAATAGCATGGAACAATAAAAAAATTGTAGATACGTTGGAGACGTATCACGCCGGTATCCTATGGCCACGGCGGAGGCACGTCGGAATCGCTGCTCCGGCGACGGCTAGGCGTGCGGCTTGGTTCTACGGCGAGTTGGATGTGTGCCATGTCCAGTGGTGCAGGCGGTTGGGCGCGGGGAGGCCGGGAACGACGGTGACGATGACAACCGCGGCGGCCGAAGTACGGGTTCGCGGGGAAGGTAGCTTGCTGACGGGAACGGAGGGGGCGAGCATATAGGGAGGAGCAGGAGCTCACAACGCTTCGGACGGAGCCAGCGCCATGGTCGGGGACACACTGGAGCCCGTGAATCCATGGTGGCAAGCGGCGGGCAGAGGCGATGAAGGCGAGCTCGATGGCGTCGCTTGAGAGCGTACGAGGTCTTGATCTTTGATGTGGTGAAGGAGCGCTCGTCGGCGGAGCTTTGGAGCACGTCGCGGCGGTTGTTCATCGATGGTGGCTACGCATACTGCTGCGGCGTGCTCTTGGTGGAGCTCGGGCTCCGCGGGAGAGAGAGAGAGAGAGAGAGAGGAGAGAGGAGAAGAGCACTAGAGTGAGTGGAGAGGCAGAGGGGGCAGCGGGCGTCCCACGACCGCGAAGATATATGCACGGGGAGGAGAGGGAGCAGGCAGGGAGGAGCTGGAGGCTCGAGCGCGCGCGCGTCGACACGCCTCTGCCTACTGGCAGAGGTTGAAGATGCCGCTTCGGCCCGGTGGGCTGGGCCAGCTACAGGGACGGGCTAGGTAAGCGCAGGTAAGTCCTTTCCCCTTTGTTTTATTTCTGTTTTCTATTTGTGTAATTTGTTTGTGATTTAGCTTAAAAAACAAATCACTTTATAAAATTCTGCAAACTTTTGTGGGCACTATCTGATTTAAACAAGAGGCCCTCACCAAGTTTCAGAATATTTGGAGCTACCAAATATTCTATATGAATTAATAGCTCCAATTCAAATACATTAAGAGTTAATTCAAAAATCCAGAAATGTCCTAGAGTTATGTGCATCATTTTTGGCAGAGGTTTTCACCTTTATCAAAAATCATGAACTTTTCTAAAGGGCATTTTGGGTTCATTGAAAATATTTTTATTTGAACCTAGTTGAATTCATTTCCTGCTAGGGTTTGAACAATCCCCATTTCAATTTTCAAATAAATTAAACATGATGCATGGATACTTATGCAATGACAGGCAAGGACTAAGATAGGGCTGTGACACAAATCTTGGCACATTATTTTTATAATACAATGGATTTGTACAAGGGGGTAATTATTTTTGTTGAAAAGTTTATGTAATTAAGATTCACAAAGTTTCCATGGGCATGAACAAATTTTAAGGCATGCTCTCGCTTCCACGGTTCTTGTCTTTCTCACTTTCACTTTTATTTTTGTAAAGTTTTAGGTTTCCCTCTATATTTATTTGTTTTAAAACTTTATAAAAGCACACAATAGAAGTAAACGACTCTCTAAAACTTCTGGGTTGTCTCCCTAGCATTGCTTCGTTAAAGCCATTAAGCTAGGCATATAGTGCTCAAGTAATTGATCCACCCGAATCCCAAGGTATATCAAAGCCAATTTTAACTAACAATGATTTGTAGTTTAGTAGTGAGCACCAAGCAACATATATCATGCAATGATGAAGTCTAACTCTCTTCCTATGCATCAGCACGTCATAAAAGAACAATTCATGCACACAAAGTAAAGGCTGATACATAGCATAAGCAGTTTCTTGCAATTTTATTGTGTTGGAAACATAGAGAGGTGAAGATGTGGTTCCTCCCTCATAATAATTGCAAGTAGGAGCAGCAAGCACATGCATATCATATTCATCAAAATTATCATGTGCAACGGTAAAACGCAAGCCATCGATATAATCCTTAATAAGCGCAAACCTCTCCAATATAGTGTAGTTGGGAGAATTCAAAAAGGTAATAGGACTATCATGTATGGGTGCAGTAGCAAAAATTTCATATCCATAAGGATAAATTCAAATTGGCATCTTGGCCACAAGCATAGCAAGCATCAATTTCATCAAAAAGAGATATTTCAAACGAATCCAAGGGATCATAGCAATCATCATAGCATTCATCCTTTGATAAGCACGAAGGAAAATTAAGCAATGTATGAGTTGAAGAGTTACTCTCATTAGAAGGTGGGCACGGGTAGCTAATCCACTCTCTGTCCTTTTGTTCTTCGCTCTCCTCCTCATCTTTTTCATCTAATGAGCTCACAGTTTCATCAATTTCTTCTTCAATAGTTTCCTGTAAAATATAGTCTCTTCTTGGGCAGCGAAGATTTCTCAATAAATAAATTCTTTAACATAAGCATTAGAAGCATAGTTTTCATAGCAATATTTAAGTATGAAAGAAATTTTAGATTTGTAAAGAGTAATATCATACTTTTCAATCACAGAAGCAATTTCATAGGTGCCCTTAAAAGAAATAAATTCTTCAATTTATTCAATATCATAGTAATTATGGTCACCTTTGGCATAAGAAGATAAGATTCCATTATCCGTAAACTCACATTGGAAGGGAAGTTGGCTTTTAGGTTCTTCAGAACAACAAGATCATGTATTTCACATAAATTCCAAGCATAGTAATGCAAATTATTAATATGATGGCATAAAAGTTTCCCGTTTTGAGAGAAGTAGTTTCGCACAAAATGAGCATGCTCATCTAATGATTTGCCATCAACTAAGCTAGTTGTGTTTTCAGCACGAGCACATAGGGATCGAAGATGATCCAAGTAGAAAGCTTCAGCAGTATGATAGATTTTGGGTGGTTCTTCAGCCATTGGTTTAGCAAGTACAACTATTTTTATTTTTGGTATTTTACGTTTCCTACCCATGACTAAAGATAGAAAACAAGAGCACAAAATAAAAACTACTCAGCGATAAAGCAAGCAAGCACACACGAGAATATTCACCCCACGCTATTGCTCCCCAGCAACGGCACTAGAAAAAGGTCTTGGTAACCCACAAGTATAAAGGATCAATTATAGCTTTTTCAATAAATAAGAGTGTCGAACCCAACGGGAAGCTAAAGGTAGGATTTTTATTCCCTTCAAGTTCTATCGACCACCAACACAACTCTACACACACTTAATGTTTGCTTTACCTAGAACAAGTATGAAACTAGAAGTACTTTATAGGTGTAATACTAGAACTACTTTCCAAGAATAAAACTAGGAGTACTTAGCAGAAATAAAACTAGGAGTAGTTTGCAAGATAATAATAGTTAGTTGTTTAGTAGAAAGATTTTGTAACACACGAGAAATATTTGTCCATAGGCAATCGATAACTAGACCGGTAATCATTATTGCAATTTTATATGAGGGAGAGGCATGAGCTAACATACTTTCCATACTTGGATCATATGCACTTATGATTGGAACTCTATAGCAAGCATCCGCAACTACTAAAGATCATTAAGGTAAAATCCAACCATAGTAATAAGTAACAAGTCCTCTTTACTCCCATACGCAACAACCCCCTTACTCGGGTATAAGCTTCTGTCACTCTCGCCACCCACCATAAGCGAATTATGAATGTATTGCAACATCCTACAACGGTAATCTCACACACTTGCGTGACATGGAGAGCACCATAGGAAAGCACCAAAATAAAACATACAACTCAAACCAATCACGATCATCAATCAACCCATAGGACAAAAGAAATCTACACAAACATCATAGGATGCAACACATCATTGTATAATAATCTATAGCATTAAGCACCATGTTTAAGTAGAGATTACAGTGGGGAGAAGAGGTGTTACACCGCTGCATAGAGGGGGAGAGAGTTGGCGATGACGGCGGCGAACTTGTTGGTGTAGATCGCCATCACGATGATTGCCCCAGTGGCGTTCCGGCACCACCAGGAGAGAGGGGGAGAGATCCCCCTTCCTTCTTCTTCCTTGGCCTCCCCCTAGATGGGAGTAGAGTTTCCCCTCTGGTCCATGGTCTCCATGGCTCCCGGAGGGCAGGAGCCCCTCCGAGATTGGATCTCTCTCTCTCTGTGTGTTCTCTTCTGTTTCGCCTTCCCATTTTCTGGCCGAAAACCGTTTCTTAAATTCTCGGAGATCTGTAACTCTGATTGGGCTGAAATTTTAACACGATTTTTCCGGATATTATCTTTCTTGCCGCGAAAGAAGGGAATCAAACAACTTACGAGGGGCTCACCAGGCACCACGCGCGCCCTCGTGCCTCATGGGGCCCATGAGGCACCGTCTTGCGTTGATTCTTCTTCCCAATAATCACATATATTCCAAAATAAATCTCCATAAAATTTTATCACGTTTGGACTTTGTTTGATATGGATATTTTGTGAAACAAAAAACATGCAACAAACAGGAACTGGCACTGGGCACTAGATCAATATGTTAGTCCCAAAAAAATATAAAATGTTGCCAAAAGTATATGAAAGTTGAAGAATATTGGCATGAAACAATCAAAAATCATAGATACGACGAAGACGTATCATGACACCAAGATTTCTGATCGGTGCCATCGAGTTGGGTCAAATGAGTGTAACGGTTGGATTTCATGTGGAGGCTATATATACCCCTCCACCCCCTCTTACTTAGTAAGAGAGACATCAGAACATAACTACACTTCCACCTTTCATTTTCTGAGAGAGAACCACATACTCATTCTTGAGATCAAGAGATTCCATTCCTACCATTTAAATCTTGATTTCTAGCCTTCCCCAAGTTGCTTTACACTCAAATCTTCTTTCACCATAGCCAAATCTGTGAGAGGGAGTTGAGTGTTGGGGAGACTATCATTTGAAGCACAAGAGCAAGGATTTCATCATCTACACACCACCTATTACCTTTTGGAGATTGGTGTCTCTTAGATTGGTTAGGTGTCGCTTGGGAGCCTCCGACATGATGTGGAGTTGAACCAAAAAGTTGGTAAGGGCAAGGAGATAGCCTACTTCGTGAAGATCTACCCGAGTGAGGCTCGTCCTTTGTGGACGTAAACCATGATGGAATAGACAAGGTTGCTTCTCCGTGGACCCTTCGTGGGGAGATCTCTCCATGGACTCGCGCAACCATTACCCTCCATGGGTTGAAGTCTCCATCAACATGGACGTACGATAGCGCCACCTATCGGAACCACGCCAAAAATCTCCGCGTCTCTATTGTGTTTGCTCTTTCCGATTCCCATCCCTTTTACATTCTTGCACTTGCATGCTTTACTTTTTCCACTACCTGTACTCTTGCCTTGCTTGTGTAAAATGTATTGTGTGCCCTTTAACATGTGCTAAACTCAACCTTAACTTGAAGAATTGTAAAAAGTGCTACGTTTACTTGTTAAGGGTCTAATCACCAACCCCCCCCCTCTAGACCCCTCTTCTTGATCTTTCACCAGCCTTATTTAGTTGATGCATATTTAGTAACTATCTAGCATTGAAATATGTTTTTCATATTTATGTAGTCAAAATGTTGTATTGGCACCAAAAAACTCTACTTATGCAAGCTGCGTCAGATGTAGTCTACCAAACACAGTATCAACCCAACATGTCTAACGAGATGCAGGTTCCGAACAAAGTCTCGGCTCAACATATCTCAAATACAGAGCTACCAAACAACTATAATTGCATGTACTCAACATGTAGCACGTCTACACTAAGCATGTCTCAAAGAGGAATAACCATGCTAATGTGAGAATAGTTGCCAAACACAAACACCCATACGGGCGTTTGAGAATGTTGTTAAAGCATGTACAGCCGGATACAACAAATCCGACCTCTCAAACACCCGCAGACGCGTCTGGGCGCGTCCGCGGATAGTGACCGGTCAGTTCTCAAATAATCTCTTCCACAACTGGATACCTTGATTAAGAAGCCTCAAGTCCATACTATTACATGCAACATAAAACATAATCTAAGTAGAGCTCGTCCGACTCCGTCATGCCCATGTCCGGCGGCCACCTACGCCCCTCGAGTGTTGCTCCGATCGCGGCGAGGTACAGTAGGACATGAGACGTGCATCGGCTCACGAGACACAAGGTGTCACCGTCCCCCATGCGCTACTCTTCCTCGTCGAAGTCCAGAACCTTCACGGTGCTGGTGGATGTAAGATCGATGATGGATCCATCCTGGGAGTAGCCGGCGACGTCCACCACGACGCGGTTGCGGCACTTGGACTAGTGCACCATACGGGGCACTGGAGAATGCGGCTCCGCCTCGCCAACGTCCACCGCCGCAAGAGCTGCCGCCTCCTCGCACAGCTGGTACGCCACACCATATTTGTGTCGGACAATGCCCATGCGTTCACCTCCGTCTTGACGCGCCAACGGAATGGTTATGCATCCCCCACAGCATTCGGACCCTAGTGTCACGCCCAATATGCGACTCTATCCTAAAGGAACTCGAAGGTCCCACCAAGGATAGAAGCGCATATTGGAGACGCTTTTGCAAGGTGGATATCATTACATCATACCATTACATAATAGTTGGGGATACATAAAAGGCATACAAATGCCACAAGAATACATCAATACATCATACATGAGATCAACATCCGACTACGTATGAAACTCAAACAGAAGCTCAAATGACATCCACCCTGCTAGCCCAGGTTGCTGACCAAGAACCTAACCCAAGATCGACGAAGAAGAAGAAAAACTCCAAAACAAGTAAACATCGCTCTCACGTCATGATCATCGCATAACTTGTACCTACAACTGGTGTTGTAGTAATCTGTGAGCCACGAGGACTCAGCACTCCCATTACCATGGGTATCAAGACTAGCAAAGCTTAATGGGTAGGAAAGGGTAAGTGGTGAGGTTGCAGCAGCGGCTAAGCAAAGTATGGTGGCTAACTTAAGAGTACAAGAGTAAGATGAGAAACTACGCGAACGGTCGTAACCTAGTAATGACCAATAAGTGATCCTGAACTACTTACGTTCAAACATAACCCAACCGTGTTCTCCTCTCGAACTTCCCCGAAAGGAGACAGTCACGGTTACGCACGCGGTTGGTGTGTTTTAATCGAGTTTACTTCAAGTGCTCTACAACCGGATATTAACAAATTGCCATCTGCCACATAACTGCGGGCACGGCTCTTGAAAGTTTAAACCCTATAGGGGTGTCCCAACTTAGCCCATGACAAGCTCACGATCCGCGGATACAATCCTCCATCGCGGGACCCACCGATCAGACTCGGAATCCCGATGCACAAGACATTTAGACAATGGTAAAACTAATCCGGCAAGACCTCCTGGCGTGCCGACACCCTGATAGTAGCCGCGCGTATATCGTCTCGGGCCACATCCGGATGAGCAGTCTGTACAACTAAAACCAGTCCTCAAGTTTCCCCGTGGCGGCGCTGCAAGCACTACAAAAAAAGACACATCCGTGACATTTTGGGCCGAACAAAAAAAATTCTGTCATACTTATGACACTTCTATGACAATAATTGTGACAAAACACGGTATCATCATAGATGTGGTAGGGTCCTACTTCTATGACAAAAAATCATGACAGAAAATGGGCTTTTTGTCCTGGGCGGGCCGGAGAGGCAACTGCATGACATTCTTTGGGCCGTCCATGACGGAAAAAATCATGGTAGAAGCGAGGGCGAGGAAAATATCGGGGTGTTCCCGGTTACGGTGGGTGGTCGGGGCCGAGCGATGCACGTTTCTCTCATACACGCATGCGCGTGGGTGCGAGGCGTTGGGCTCTAACTGAACCCGAGCGATTGCGCTGCAGGCTACGCGTTACTGAACCCGAGCGATCGATCGATGGCTGTTAACTGAACCCGATCGAGCGATTCCTTCGCTACTGCTGCTAACTGAAGCCGATCGATGCTGCCTCTGGATGAATAGTGAGCGTTGCTGGGGGGTTTGGATGAACAGTTCCCGGTGGGGGTGGATGAACAGGACCCCGTGGTGTTGCCTCTGGATGAACAGTGAGCGTTGATGGGGGTTTGGATGAATAGTTCCCGGTGGGGGTGGATGAACAGGATCCCGTGGTGTTGCCTCTGGATGAACAGGACCCCGATCGATCAAGCCGGTTGGGGCTGGATGAACAGGACCCCGTGGAGGGCTGGATGAACAGGACCACCCCGTGGAGGGCAGGATGAATAGTAGACGGTGGAGGGCTGGATGAACAGTAGCCCGTGGAGGGGTGGTTGAATAGGAGCCCATGGAGAGGGCTGGTTGAACAGTAGCCGGTGGAGTAGCGCGCGGTGGAGGCTGGATGAATAGGAGCCCGTGGATGAACAGTTGCAGGTGGAGGCTGGAGGAGGTCGACGGTGGATGAACAGTAGCCCGTGGAGGCTGGAGGGGGTCGATGGTGGAGATGAACAGTATCCCATGGAGTCCCATTTTGTGGTACGCCACACCCCTCCCCATGAACAGGACCCCCATTTCAACCGTAGCGCTCCAACACAAGTCCATTTCCTCCGTTTTGCGCTACGTCACACCCCTCCCGATCAACAGGACCCCTGTTTCGACCATAGGAGGTCCGTTTCCTCCGTTTTGTGGTACGCCAGACCCCTCTCGATGAACAGGATCCCATTTCGAACGTGGCCGGTCGAACACAAGGCCGTTTCCTCTGTTCTGCGGTACGCCAGGCCTCATTTCCATCGGTTGTTCCGTCCAAGCCCTCCCGATGAACACGACGACGCATTCCATTCCGACCCAGCCGGTTGGCTCCCCATGAACACGACGACGACGCTGTTTCTCCATTCTGACCCAGCCATGTACACGAGCACTGGCCGTACGTACGCGCGAGTAGGCGTTCGAGACCCCGCCCGTATGTACATACGTGGTCGTATTTACTTTCTTGCACCCTGGCCGCTCTACATACGTGTACAAGCTACGTGCGTGCCTCTACTACGACACGTGTGTGCTTCTACATCGACCAGTATGTACGTACACGTTCGCGACCAGAATGACACGTTCGCGACCAGTATGTACGTGGTGGCGCTGCAAGGGGCTCTAGTTTGGGACCAACACCATTAGCACTGGCCCCCCTGTTTATGGAGAAAGAATCCTCGAGTTCATGACACCCTATGCCAATTAATTATTTAGTTCAACATTATTATGGAAAATGTTAAAACCAATTTTGGGCCTTGCTGGAAGAGTTTTATTCAAAGCGAACTGTCAAGAGGGGCCCATAAACCCTCATCGTGTTAGGGACGCAAAATCAAGGAACAGAACACCGGTATGACGGAAACTAGGGCGGCAAGAGAGAAACAAAACACCACGCATAAGGCCGAGCCTTCCACCCTTTACCAAGTATATATGTGCATTAATTAAATAAGAGGTATTGTGATATCCCATGATATCCATGTCCCAACATGGAACAACCTGCACTGCACCCGCAACTAGCAACGCTATAAGAGGGGCTGAGCAAAGCGGTAACATAGCCAAACAACGGTTTTCTAGGAAGGGTAAAAAGGTTAGAGGCTATAATGGCAATTTGGGAGGCTTGATAAACAAGTGGTAGGCAGCGCGACATAGCGATAGCATCGAGACAACTAGCATAGCAAAGATAGTAGTGAGATCCAAGGTGACGGTCATTTTGCCTGAATCCCACTAGGAAGAAGAACGAGCCCATGAAGAAGATAAAGCCACGTAGATGAACCAAGCGTAGAAGAACGAATCCTCACGATCGCAACGAAACAGGAACTAACGAGAAGAAGCACAACCGGAAAGAAGCAAACAACATGGTAAACACACAACACATAAGCATGACATGATGCTCAACCAAGTATGTTGCATGACAAGGCTATATGATGCTACTCATGGCAAGAGATGATGCATACAAGAACAACACATCATATCAAGTTTAAATGAGGCCGGAACTACGCATAACAATTTCCGGTAACTCCCCATATACAAATTTCGAAATTGGTCTAGATCTGAACAAAACATTAATTTAAAGTTGTTAAAGAGCAAGTTAAAATGCACCATGATGGTCTACGCATTTTTCTAGTCAAGTTACGTATAAAGTTCATTTAATTCGGATCTACGGCCTAGAAGATATGAGCAAAACAAGTTACACATGGCATTGATGCAAATGCAAGCAAAACAACATCACAAACACTCCAAAACAAGGATGCAACAAGGTAACATGAAACTACATGCAAAACCAAGCAAGTTTCATGTAGAGCATGCTCCAACGGAGCCACGGTTCAACACATACACTCCATACAAGTTTCAAACACAATCTGCCCAAAATAGCAACTAAGCACTTTGCAATCAAGGTAACAACATGCTACAGGAAATATATGGGCATAAACATGATATGCACTCAAAGTACAGATTACATGCTTCAAATAATATTAAGGTCTGGTTCATAGGCATCAAGATTAATCCAAGATGATCAAAGCAAAAAAGCAACTTAATAACACAGATTATAACTTAGTGAAAAACGGGGCATACATGTGAGCAGGAATAACATGTTGACATATTGGAGGCATGAAACAAGCAAGCTACTGTGCTAGATCATAGCAACCAAAAGCATGGCATTAAATTACAGGTTAAACGTGGCCAAGCATGATTACTAAGAATTTCCATATAACCCCTAGATCAATGGCATTCATCAAGACAAGATTGCAAGTGAAAAACAGATTCTCAGACTTGGAAAGGAAATCTGGGAATGCAAAACAATAACATTATGATGCTGAATTTGGAGGCACACAACAGCTAGCATAGCAAATTTAATAATTATGCAAAAGACATGGGAATGTAGTAGACATGATATACTTCAACTCATGTAATTGGAGCATCTCCAAAAGAGGCATAGACTAATTAATATCAAGCTCACATCATGGCATCATGAAGTTAGTAGAAAACTGGAACATCATTTAGGCAATGAGAACATATGTTACAGGACATATATGAGGCATCAAAGTACATGGAAAGCATGTACAGGTAGAGTACTACAGAACATGAACACTGAGCTATTGCTAGAAACCAATAGGACATGCTCAAAACATCATGGCAAATATGCAAATGATAACAGGTTCACAGACTTGGCAGAATTCATCATCACAGAAAATCAGCAACAGCATGTAGCACACTTTGCAAGCTTGTGCTAGTTACCACAGGGCACCATTGTACAGATAGCATGAATATACTCCTAAAACATGTTGACATGATGCCCAAAAGATAAACACACACAATGCTATGAAAAAGACAAATCAGCAAGTTACAGCAGTAGATAACATTTGGCACTTTTGCAACGAGGATTAAGGCACCAATGTTAATAGTAACATGCATGCAAACTATACCATCACCTAGAGAACTCAGAGATGAACATTTTGATATATCATACATGCCAAACGGGGCAACGAGCACGAAGATACACACCCCACAAGATGCACACATAATATGAAATGTCAGGGACTTGGTAGAAAATTCAACCTCGCAGAGAAGTGGACGGGGAGGTACGGGGACGACGCGTTCCAGGACGGGGCGGCGTTTGGATCGGCTCTCGCTGGATCTCATCCACCCTCGGCGGATCTGGCTGGAGTGGACTCCTGCGAGCGGCGGGGCGGCTCCGGCGACGGCGGGGCGCGGTCCGGCGACGTGGAGGCGGCGGCGCAGGGTGCGGGGTGGTGCGATGGAGGCGGCGCGGCGCGGCGGCGCGGGGTGGTGCGATGGAGGCGAGGCGCCGACGAGCGACGAGGCAGCGGCGCGGGCGAGGCGGAGCAGCGAGGCGCGGTCGAGGCAGGCTGCGGGCGAGCGGCGACGGCGGCGGCTGCGAGGCGGCGGTGACCAGCGCGCGGCAGGCGGCGGTGATCGTCCCGCGGCGCGAGGCAAACGGCGGCGGGGCGAAGTCCGGTGGCGGCGCTCGGCCCGGTGATGGGTGGCTGCGGGCCTCGGGGCCCAGATCGAGGCCCGGGCGGGCCTAACTCGGGCCTGACAGGCCGCGGCAGCTGATGCGGGTGGAGGAGACCGGCAGCGACACGTGGCGCAAGGGGATTGGTCGAGGGGGCAGCGGCGGACTTGTCCGGCGCGGGATGGACATGTCCGGCGGCGGGTGGAGGAAGAAAGGTATGGTTTGCCCGAAATTTCGGGGAGAGGGGTTATATAGATTCTGGGAGCTAGGAGAGCGCTATTGAGGTGCGGTTTTCGCCCGCACGGTCGTGATCCAATGACGGAGAGAACGGAGGGGGTTTAGATGGGCTAGTGGGCTGTTGTGAAGGGGTGCTGGGCTGCAAAGAGAAGGAGGGTTTCGGCGGCCGTTGGGGCATCAAACGACCTCCAAATGGAATGAAATTTAACACGCGGTCTATCGGTGATGTACCAAGACCACATGTCAACTCTCGACCCATTCCGAGAAGGTTTTTCTCCCGCTCACGAAACGAGATCTGAGAGGTGCAACGGGTGCATGTGAGAGTGTCGGATTCCGAAACGGGCAACGGAGAGAACGGGGAGACCGGGAGGGATGCAAGTTTTGAAAAACATGCCGATGAAATGCACATGATGACATGGCGAAGTGCAACACACAAGCAAATGACATGGCAACGACGGCAAATAACTGGAGGACACCTGGCGCATCGGACTCGGGGCGTTACAACTCTCCTCCACTAACAAGACATCTCGTCCCGAGATCTTAGGAACGAGACGGAAGAGAAAGAGGACAAGGTACCCAAGAGTGCAAGAGAGAAGATGAACAAAGTCGAGAGCACTCGGGTAGAAAAGAGGACAACGAATATGATGAGAGCAAACAGCTCAAGGAACAAGATAGACTCTGAAACCACTCCAGTTAGAAGAAGACAAGAAGGGAATAAGAACGAAAGAATTAGGATAGCATCTCGGTTGAACATGGAATGGAAGAGAACATGAACTTGACAAGATGGAAGGATACTTGACGAGAGGAACAACACAATGCCTCCGGAAGAATTAAAAGAGTTGAATGAAAAGAACGAAGAAGAAGATGACATCTTCTACCAAAGATGAGTTTGAAAAGCATCTTTGCATAGAAGGATTGAACGGAGTAGTTGGAAATTCAACAACGAAAAGAATAAGCTTGTTGTGGACTTATTGAAAACTTCTCAAAATTATGAGGTGATAACCGGCCACAAACGGAAATGATTGAATAGCTGAGAAGAACGAAGAAATTCAAAACTCCACTTCAAAAGAATACAGAGAATTAATTGCATTTCGAGACGCAAGAGGAAAAAAATACTTGCGCACCTCCAACAAGAATCTTGATGAACACTTGAAGAATGAATTAAATCCTGCTGAACCACCCTTAAGAACTCCGGTGACAAAAGGGTGATGAGATAGAATTCAAGGATGGAAAGAATAAGATTAAAGCCTTGCGATGAATTAGATGGAGCTTCGCGACGAGACAAGCTAAAAAACTTGGAACTCCTGAAAAGAAAAGATGAACAACTTAGAACTAAGAGATTATTCATCAAGAAAAATCTCCGAAGGAAGGAATTAATCATCTTTTTGAAAGAAGAACAAGAATTACGTTATGCTTATCCTTCATCAATTAAATCGATGAGAAGCCATGGATTTGCATACTACTTATTCACGTTGGAAAAGATTATGGGGAGATATAGCGCAAAACTTGGGAAGGTCTTCACGAAGCACCGGTATGATTGGAAAGAAGGAATGAATTGATATGATAACAAAGGAGAAGGAATTATAAACAAACCACCGTGAGAATTTGAAAATGAATAAAGAAAGAGAATTAATCAGCGGGAGGAATTAGAAAATGAACGAAGATACTTGAGTGAATTAAGATGCAAGAGAACGAAGAGCTCATGAACTGATTAAAGAATGCTTGAGCGAAGCACCGGTACAACTATGGGAATGAATGAAGCTGAAAACTTGGAACGAAGAAATATTCTGAAATGGAGGGCTCCGGATAATCGAAACGGAAAACAACTCCTGAAATACTCTGGATGGGTAAGAAAAGAATTTCTGACAAACGGAATAGTTTGAGAGGATAACATGAAGTAGAACCACGAATCTTCGAGAGAACGGCCAAGATTTAGAGGAAAACTCTTCTTCGGTCTTCAAATGTTGAGAATGACGATGAGGAACACCACCAAAATTATTGAGATACTCCGGGAGAATGAAAAGCGAAGAGTTTGAGCCAACAATGAAAATAATTTGCAATCGATCTTGGAAAAGCATCTGACTGATGATTTTCATTCTTACGTCAAACTTCAAAAAGAATTTGAGAATAATGCCGGAAAAATAGGAGAGTCAGGTAAGATCCTGGGAAAACACCCGTGGGTTAGGGCCCACTGAAAAGAAAAACATCGTTGGAACGGATTGTTTGAATGAGAAATGATGCACTGGAACGATTGAAAGACTCGAATGAGGTGACAACCTCGAATTAATTGAAGGCAAACACGAATCTCCTGAGATGTCTTCATCACTCCGGAATGATAAACTGGCGAGAGGCGAACGAGCATGGGAAAATATGATCAACTCAATAGACTTGAATTGAATCCACCGGAAAAGAAAACGAGACGAAAAATGATTAACTAGACGAGAACGAAATTGATGTTCGAATAGAGGCTCAGACTCCAGGAAGAAAAATGGGTGGGAAGGCGGGAAAAACAAAGGCAACTTGGAACGGGGAATTGATGAATAACTTGGAGAGAAACACGCCGGTTGAAATAATTGAGGAAAGAATGCAACGGCTTCGCACGAGTAGGATGGATACTCGACTAAGGACTCCGGCTCCGAGAAGAAAAAGGATGGGCAGGTGGGAAAATAAAGTCTACTTCGGATGGGGAAACAACGCCGTTGAGAAGGAACTGGGGATTGACCTCGCAAAAGGCGACGAGGTTCGAATGACTCCAAGGGAAGTGCGCCGGATGAAAGAGCTGAGATCGCAATGAACGAAAACTAACTGCGGCATCCTAAAAAAATTAGAAGGGGAAGAGGAGTATATCAAAACACCACGTCAAGATTTCTCACCAAAGCGACGAAGGGGCTGAGGAGTAAAACAATTCCTACTCTCCGATACAACTAGACTCCGAAAAAGTTTTCTTCTAGACTCAACAACGCCAACGACGAACAATCAAGGGGGATCCTATGATCGGTCGAGGCTCTCATACCACTTTGTCACGCCCAATATGCGACTCTATCCTAAAGGAACTCGAAGGTCCCACCAAGGATAGAAGCGCATATTGGAGATGCTTTTGCAAGGTGGATATCATTACATCGTACCATTACATAATAGTTAGAGATACATAGAAGGCATACAAATGCCACAAGAATACATCAATACATCATACATGAGATCAACATCCGACTACGGATGAGACACAAAGAGAAGCTCAAACGACATCCACCCTGCTAGCCCAGGCTACCGACCAGGAACCTAACCCAAGATCGACGAAGAAGAAGAACTCCAAAACAAGTAAATATCGCTCTCACGTCATCATCATCGCATAACTTGTACCTGCAACTGGTGTTGTTGTAATCTGTGAGCCACGAGGACTCAGCAATCCCATTACCATGGGTATCAAGACTAGCAAAGCTTAATGGGTAGGAAAGGGTAAGTGGTGAGGTTGCAGCAGTGGCTAAGCATAGTATGGTGGCTAACTTACGAGTACAAGAGTAAGATGAGAAACTACCCGAACGGTCGTAAACTAGTAATGATCAATAAGTGATCCTGAACTACTTACGTTCAAACATAACCCAGCCATGTTGTCCTTTCAAACTTCCCCGAAAGAGACAGTCACGTTTACGCACGTGGTTGGTGTGTTTTAATCGAGTTTACTTCAAGTCCTCTACAACCGGATATTAAAAAATTCCCATCTGCCACATAACCGCGGGCACGGCTCTTATCGTGGAATTGTCACGGCAGATGTCCTCGTGAAAGGACTTAGTCGTGGAGCCATCGCAACTAGGAAGCTTAAAGGGGTTAAAGCGGGACAAGGGACACGAGGGTTATACTGGTTCGGCCCCTTACGGTGAAGGTAAAAGCCTAATCCAGTTGAGGTGGAATTGCTAGGGTTTCGATGACCAGGGAGCGAATCCGCTATGCCTGGCTCTCGATTTTATGTTACTTGCCCTAAGCCACCGGCGGGTCGTCCGCTTATATACACGGGTTGACGCCTCGCGGTCTACAGAGTCCCGGCCGGCTCATAAACAGTGTCCGGCTCGGTGACTATTTAATCTTGCCTTACAATGCAAGTCATGCTATTATGGCGGTTTATCACTACGGGCTTTAAGTCGCCTTTGGGCTTGGGGCCCTTGACTGAACCGCCATCTTCAAGCTTGATATTGGGTTTCATATGATGAATTGCTATAGCGTAACCCGGCCCCTCCTGGGCGGGTTACACTAGTAGTTATATCCCCAACATTAGGCCCCAGATTGATTTGAACCGGTTCATGTCAATCTTCAATACTTAAGAAAAAGTCTTCTGCCTTCTACCTGTGCAAAAATTTATAACCCGCCATGACGTCATCTTCTGGATTCATGATAACCCGCCGTGACGTCATCTGCCATTTAATTTATATTTTATTCAATCATATCCCAACGGATCCTTATCTTTAATGACCGTCCCGAAAATCGAGGCGTCTGAGTAGCTGGATAACCATGTTTCAGCCTCCTCGTTCCTCGCGCCCACTCTGTCAGTCTTCTCCTTATAAATAGGCACGACTTTAGGTCTTTCTTCATTCTCCCCCTTTCCGTCGTCTTCTTCCTCTCGCGACTCCGCTGCTGCTCGAGCTCCGCCGCCGCCCGCAGAGCACTCGTCTTCATCGACCTCGGCCGCTGCATCAACCTGAATCAGTCCAGAAAACGGCGGCGACCCTCCGCAGTAGATCTGCAGCTGTAAGCCTTCGTCTTCCCGCACCTCAGATCCGCATTAGGGTTTGCGAGTTCCTCTGTGTTCTTCGCTGTTCATCACAGATTCTCCATGGTTTCTTCATTGCATCCTCTTTTGATCCAAAAGAAGTACTAAACACATGCGGTAGTTGTTTTGCATCCATTTCAGACGCTAGTAGATCCCTTTTTCTAGTTCAGAGGCCTCATGAGAACTCACGAGCTCATCTGCACTAGATTTTTAGGTCTAGAATATTTTCTTTTCTGAACAGCCATTTGATCCAAATTAATAACTGCGACCTGTGAAACCTGTTTTTGTACACTTAGTCGATGCCTGTATCTTAATAGATCCACTTAGCCATGGTGGCTCACACCACCGGCTTTAATTTGAGATGCTCAATAAATAACTTCAACCACGCCCGGTGGCTTAAATAACTGTAACTGCTCATGGCGGCTTCAACAATCTGACATAACTAGCCATACGCCATTAGGCCCCTCTTATAAGCCGCCATCTTGAGTATGATTTGAAGTATTTCTCTCCGGCTTAAATTTGAACCAGAAATTTTTATTTTGTCATAGGCTTCCACCTTTAAAATGCCGCCAAAAGCGCCCAAATCACCCATTACATGCAATTGGGTCAAATCCATCGTCACAGAAAGCACCTTTGCTGATTTTGTGAAGACCGGCTATCTGCCAAAGAAGGAAGTCATGTCCTATCGTGCTCCTGATCCAACAAAGGAAAAACCTCAACCCAAAGAGGGGGAAGTCATCGTCTTTACTGATCACATGAACCAGGGCTTTTCTCCACCCGGCTCAAAGTTTTTCAGAGATGTCTTGCACTTTTTTGATTTCCGACCTCAAGATATCGGTCCCAACTCTGTATCTAACATTTGCAATTTCCAAGTGTTCTGTGAGGTGTACCTTGGAGAAGAACCCAACTTGCTGCTCTTCGGGGAATTATTTTATTTGAACTGGCAGAATGAACGTGCCAATGGGCCTAGCTTGGAACTTGGTGGGATTTCAATCCAGCGACGGAGAGACTGTCTTTTCCCGTATGCCGAACCACCAAGTCACCCTAAAGACTGGAACCAGACGTGGTTCTATTGTCAAGATACTTCTCCGGCTGATGAGAACCCTCTGCCCGGCTTTCGTGCCCTGCGCCTCGAGTCCACTCACCCTTTGCCAGAATCTCGCCGTGACGTCATGAGTAAAGTCAAGGCTCTTCTGGGGAATGGCTTGAATGGTATTGATTTGGTCCGGGTTTGGCTTGCCTGGGCGGGTTATTCCATTGAGCCGCCGCCCTGGTTTGATGTGTGACTACACAGGCCAGAAGAATGATCCTCTGCGGCACAGTCCTGACGATTTATATTATGACATCATTGATGATAAGACAAAATCACTCCTGAATGAGAGCCTGGCAGACTGTGGCAAAGTAGGTTTGAGCCCTGTCTGCAAAACTAACCCGGCTCCAGCGGTAAGCTTAGTAACTTAAGCATTTTTATTTTATACTTTCCCCTTTGAGGTTTTACCTTTACTCAAAACTCTTGTTGAAATTCACCGGTCACTGACGAGTTTTGGAAAGCCAACTATGATCATGAGGCTGCAAAGAAGGCCAGAAAAGCTAAGAAAGCCGCCGCCAAGAAGAAAGGAAACAAACCCAGCGCTTCCGACATGCTTCGGCTAGAGGACACCTCTGAATCAGAGGTAGCTCTTGACTCTCTAGGCTCCTTTTTTAACTATCTTATTGACACTGATTATCCTCAGGAGGATACAGGAGCGAGTCATGCAGCAGTTGAAGAGGTAACTATCATTTCCTCCGACCTCCGAGCCTTTGCCAAGACAAAAAGTCCGAAGAGTGACCCGGAAAGTAAGATTTTCACATCCTTTAGCTTACCAAGATCCTCAATTTCTTTTGAAGCGTCAGATTCATGAGAGCCGGAGTCAGACCCGGACTAGCAAAGATGTGGAACTCTCCTCTGGCTTGCCCAATACACCAAGGAAATGTCGGAACGAGGTCACCTCCGATTTAAATTCCTTTTATCCCCTGGCGGGTCTCACTCGTCAACCACTCAATTCTTCTGACTCAAACTTCTAGGGAACTTCTCCTTCCTCCGGCGAGTCAATGCAGTCCAATTTGCCGGCTTTCAAAACCGCTCCAGGTTAATGATAACCTGCTTATCCTATGTTAATTTCAATTTGCTACTCTTGTACTGACTTTTTGATTTGATGCAGTGGACAAGCAAAGCCCAGCAAAGGGCGAAGAAGAACAAGCCGGCCGAAGAGCCGATCTTAAATGAACCGGAGCTCGGAACGGCTGCTCCTGACACCTCCACTCATGAGCCGCCGCCTGAACCAGCCCACGATATTCCAACGCCTACTGCTGATCCGCCTGTCGAGCAAGCCATTGATGGTTCTGAAAACCCGGAGATCCCTAGCCCGGCCAAGACAGATGACCCTGATGTCGAAATCATCAAGACCGGCTTTGTTGAACCGGGAAGACCAACCGTGCTGGCCAAGTGCTCCGCCAAGGAAGAACTTCTGGAACGCCGCAGGGCCTAAACTGGATGTCACTGATTATACTCACATGTGTATTGGAGAAATCTTCTCTGGCTATATGAGCCAAGTGCACAACAGCCGTGCCATGGAAATTGACATGGTGAAGCAGATGCACCAAAAATCTGAGGTATAACTCTTCTTGCTGTACTTTATTTATCCTTACCATACCAGCCCCAAGTCTATTGCTTATGATGAAATATGTTGTAGACTTAAGACTAGCTTAGCAATATATGTAAGAAGTTCGGCTTATCCTGTAGCCCCCAAGGGTCGGCTTAAACAGTATGTTTAAACCAGTCCTGTATCATGCTTAAATCGAAAAGTTCTTGTAACAGCAATATGCATTAGCCCCCAAGTGCCAAGTATCTTTGCTTGCAAAGTGCTTGGGACTTACTTTTATGAACCACTACTGTAAGCAGATTTCTTCAACACACATTAGCCCCCAAGTGCCAAGTGTCATTGCTTGCAAAGAGGCTTGGGACTTTAATGTGGCATTATGATAATCCTGACTTTAACCTGGCATTTGTGCAGGCCACCATTAGTCAATTTGAATCGGAAATATCTGACTTGAAGAATCGCCTGGAAGCATAGGAGATTGAAACCCAAAAAGCCAACTCCAAGTTTGAATTCAGTATATCTAAACAAGAGAAAATGAAAAAAGGCTTTGAATCCGAGAAGAAGGCCTGGGCTGATGAAAAGATTGCCTTGATCAATCGGGCTGAGAAGGCAGAGGCGGCTCTTGCAGAAACAACCGCTGAATTATCCGGTTTAAAACACCATGTATCTCAGATGGTCTCAGCAATCTTTGGTAAGTTACTCTGCAAGTGTTGAATCTTGTCTAATAATCATATCAATTGCTATCAACTCACCTGACATTGTAATGCAGGCCCCAGGAGTTCAAATCTTAACCAAAGCATGCTGGTAAAGCTGAAGGCGGTTTATACGCTGGTAGAACAACTTTACACCGGGTCTCAGTGTGCCTTAGTTGCAGTGGCTTTGTCAAATGAAGTCCCGACCCTCCTGGTGGATGTACTGAAACGGCTTGCCGTGCTACCGCAACGGTTCAAAGAACTAAGGAGATCTTCTGCGAGAGCCGGAGCCGTAGCCGCGTTAAGCCGGGCCAAGGCATGGCTACCGGAGCTAGACCCGGCCGACATCGCCATCGGATACCCAAGCCTAAAGGAGGATGGCACACCATTTGAACAGAAGGATTTCACCGCTTGTGTGAAAGAAATATGCCCTGTGGCCACCCTGATCGCCGCTGACACGGATCTGACCAAGTACCATCCGGGTTATAACGCAGAGAACCAGAGGATTCCAACGCCGCACTATGAAGTGATCAGCCTGATCCCTCCCATCCGTAAGCATACCTTCGCCCCTGAAGTTGACCCGGCCGGGTTAATTGACGATGAAGCTGAATTTGAAGCTATGAGTGGCATTGACTGGTCATCATCAACCTTCCAGGACAGGGAACAAGATGGAGAAGCGGAAAGGGATGACCCGGAAGCTTCAGGTCAACAAAACAACTGATCCGTGGGGTGGCTCATATTTGCGTCTTGCTAATAAAACAATGATAACTATTTAGACTCGGGGAGTCATGTAATAGGGTAGTCATAACTTGGTTTTGTCGTGCCTACGTGCACGCGTTTGGTGCTCAATACTGTTAAGCCGCCATCTTATATTTATCCATATTATGCTTATCATCTGTTTTCTTTATGCTTAAGAAAGCCAGTGCACCGCCCTGCGTACAGAAAGACATCACAAGATCCTTGGCGGCTTACCGCAAGGTGGGTCATAGATAGATAAACTTGTTTATCAATTATAACCTTGAAATACAACTGATGATATCATACCCGTGATCCTTTGAATGATACCGCCGGTTTATGTGATCCGGATAGTGAGGGTGATACCCCAATTTAGATGCTTTCAAATATGATCGAAAAAGTCTCAAGACAAAGTCGAAAAATTGTGATTGCAAAAAGACTTACAAGAAACAAACAAAGTTTTGAGGCTTATGATTCGAATACGATCAGAAAACCATTCCAAAGGGGTTAAGCTAAGATTCGAATACGATCATATAGCCCCCAATGGCTTTGGTGTTGCCGATCAAGAGGGTACCGATAGCTATGTTCTCTTTGGTTCGAATACGACCTATGTTTGAACAGGAAGCCCCCAAATGACCTTGAGAGTTGTTTAATGATGCTAATTCGAATACGATCCATGTCAGACCCAAAGGGGTTGAGCTATGATTCAGATACGATCAAGAAGCCCCCTAGTAGGTTTGGCAGCGTGCCAATCAAAAGGGTATCGACAGCTATGTTCTCTTTGGTTCGAATACGACCTATGTTTGAACAGGAAGCCCCCTAGTGATCATGATATTTAATTGCTAGATTCCAATACAATCATGAGCGAGACCAAAAGGAGAGCCAGATTAAAATATGATCAGTTCCATGTCGGTTGTTTTAAAGATATAATAATGAGGACATATAAATTTTGAGGATGAAAAGGACAGAGGTCCTGCTTTATTAGTTTTCATAATATATACATCGTCAAAACATGTACATCATGAGAGCCGGCGGCTCAAGTGTAGTAAGGCCGAAGATGAGTGATATTCCATGGCTGGCGGGTCTCTTCCTCCGACTTACGTGAGTCTTTGTGCTCTCGAACATCGATGAGGTAATATGACCCGTTGTGTAAATTCTTACTGACCACAAAGGGCCCTTCCCAAGGCGGGGATAACTTGTGCGCATCAGACTGATCCTGGATGAGCCAGAGCACTAGGTCACCTTCTTGAAAGGTTCTGGACTTAACCCGGCGGCTGTGATGATGACGCAGGTCCTGTTGGTAAATCGCCGAGCGGGCTGCTTCTAAGTCACGCTTCTCATCCAACAAGTCAAGTGCATCCTGACGGGCTTGTTCGTTATTAGCTTCAACGTAAGCCGCCACACGGGGCGAGTCATGACGAATGTTGCTTGGTAGAACTGCCTCTGCTCCATAAACCATGAAGAAATGCGTATAACCCGTAGACCTGTTAGGTGTAGTATTGATGCTCCATATCACAGAAGGCAACTCCTCCACCCAACAACCCGGCGTCCGCTATAAAGGGACCATGAGCCGGGGCTTAATGCCTTTCAAGATCTCCTGATTGGCTCTTTAAGCTTGACCATTGGATTGAGGATGAGCTACTGATGAAACATCGAGCCGGATATGCTCACGTTGGCAGAACTCTTCCATGGCACCTTTGGACAGATTAGTACCATTATCAGTTATGATACTGTGTGGAAAGCCAAAATGAAAGATCACCTTTCTCATGAATTGAACCGCCGTGGCCGCATAACACTTACTGACCGGCTCTGCCTCAACCCACTTCGTGAATTTATCAACCGCCACCAGCAGGTGTGTCTTTTTATCCTTGGACCTTTTGAAAGGCCCAACCATGTGAAGCCCCCAAACTGCAAATGGCCAAGTAATTGGAATCATCCTCAATTCTTGAGCCAGCACATGAGCTCGTCGTGAGAATTTCTGGCAACCATCACATTTACTGACCAGATCCTCCGCATCAGCATGAGCCGTCAGCCAATAAAAACCATGACGGAAAGCCTTGGCCACAAGAGATTTAAAACCGGCATGATGACCACAATCGCCTTCATGGATCTCATGAAGGATTTCTTGACCCTCCTTAGGCGAAACACAACGTTGAAATGCCCTAGTAACACTACGATGATGCAACTCACCATTAACAATTGTCATCGACTTAGACCGCCGGACGATTTGTCTAGCCAAGGTCTCATCCTCAGGCAACTCGCCCCGGGTCATGTAAGCCAAATATGGCACTGTCCAATCTAGGATGACGTGAAGAGCCGCCACCAATTGCGCTTCTGGGTCTGGGACAGCTAAGTCTTCAGCTGTGGGTAACTTAACAGAAGGGTTATGCAGAATATCTAAGAAAGTGTTAGGTGGCACCGGCTTACGCTGAGATCCCAGCCGGCTTAAAGCATCAGCCGCCTCATTCTTTCTTCGATCAATATGCTCCACTTGATTACCTTTGAAGTGTCCAGCGATAGCATCAACTTCACGGTGATAAGCCCCCATGAGAGGATCCTTAGAATCCCACTTGCCTGACACCTGTTGAGCCACCAAATCTGAGTCGCCGAAGCACCTTACCTGGCTTAAGTTCATCCTTAGCCATCCGAAGACCATGGAGCAAGGCCTCATACTCAGCTGCATTGTTAGTATAGGGAAACATCAACCGAAGCACATAACAAAATTTGTCACCTCGAGGGGAAGCTAAAACAACTCCAGCCCCCAAGCCCTCCAATTGCCTGGACCCATCAAAGTGAATAGTCAAATATGTGTTGTCCGGCTTTTCCTCAGGCGTCTACAGCTCTGTCCAATTGTTGATGAAGTCCACCAGTGCTTGAGACTTAATAGCAGTGTGTGGCAGATACCTTAGGCCACGAGGCCCAAGTTCAATGGCCCACTTGGCGACTCGTCCTGTGGCCTCTCTATTCTGAATGATGTCTCCCAAAGGAGCAAAACTAACCACAGTGATGGGGTGACCCTGGAAGTATTGCTTAAGCTTCTGGATCGCCATGAACACCCCATAAACGAGCTTCTGCCAATGTGGATATCTTTGCTTAGACTCAATAAGCACCTCACTGATGTAGTAAACCGGCCGTTGAACCGGATGCTCCTTGCCAGCCTCTTTGTGCTCCACCACAATTGCAACACTGACAGCACGTGAGTTAGCAGCCACATACAACAATAAGGGTTCCTTATCAATGGGAGCCGCAAGGACGGCAGCTCAGATAACTGTCTCTTTAAATCTTCAAAGGCAGCATTAGCGGCATCACTCCAGACAAAGTTGTCCATTTTCTTCATCATCTGATACAGCGGTATGGCCTTCTCACCTAACCGGCTTAAAGCAGCGATACGACCCGCCAGTCGCTGAACATCATTGACGCACGCCGGCTTAGCCAAAGAGGTGATTACCTTGATCTTCTCCGGGTTAGCCTCAATGCCTCTGTTAGAAACCAGAAAACCCAAAAGCTTGCCTGCTGGCACGCCAAACACACATTTGGCCGGGTTAAGCATCATTTTGTAGACCCGAAGATTATCAAAGGTTTCCTTCAGATCATCTATCAAGGTCTCCTTCTCTCTAGACTTCACCACAATGTCATCCACATAAGCATGAACATTACGCCCAATCGGATTATGGAGACAGTTCTGCACACATCGTTGATAAGTCGCCTGGGCACTTTTAAGCCCAAAAGGCATAGACACATAACAGAAGGCTCCAAACGGAGTGATGAAAGCCATCTTCTCCTGGTCCTTAACTGCCATCTTGATCTGATGATAACCAGAATAAGCATCCAAGAAACTCAAACGCTCACAACCCGTCGTAGCATCAATGATCTGATCTATACGGGGGAGAGCGAAAGGATCTGCCGGACTAGCCTTGTTTAAGTCCGTGTAATCCACACACATATGCCAGGTGCCGTTCTTTTTAAGTACAAGCACCGGATCAGCCAACCACTTCGGGTGAAAAACTTCAACAATAAACCCGGCCGCCAAGAGCCGGGCCACTTCCTCACCGATAGCTTTGCGCCTCTAATCGTTAAACTGCCGAAGAAACTGCCTAACCGGCTTAAGCTTTGGATCAATATTGAGAGTGTGGTCAGCGAGTTCTCTCGGTACACCTGGCATGTCAGAAGGTTTCCATGCAAAGATGTCCCGGTTCTCACGGATGAACTCGATGAGCGCGCTTTCCTATTTGGGATCCAGATTGGCACTGATACTGAATTGCTTAGATGGGTCGCCTGGAACAAAATCAACAAGCTTGGTGTCATCGGACGACTTAAATTTCATCACCGGCTCGTGTTCCGTGGTTGGCTTCTTCAGAGACGTCATGTCTGCCGGGTCAAGATTATCCTTATAAAACTTCAACTCCTCTGCTGCACAGACAGATTCAGCATAAGCAGCGTCGCCTTCCTCACATTCTAGGGCTATCTTCTGACTCCCATGTACTGTGATGGTGCCCTTGTGACCCGGCATCTTGAGCTGCAAGTAAACATAACACGGCCGCGCCATGAACTTGGCATAAGCCGGCCGTCCAAATAGAGTGTGATATGGGCTCTTGATCTTGACCACTTCAAAGGTTAATTTCTCAGCCCTAGAGTCATGCTCATCTCCGAAGGCTACCTCTAGTTCAATCTTACCCACAGGGTATGCCGACTTACCAGGCACCACTCCATGAAAAACAGTGTTGGATGTCTTACGATTTTTATCAGTCAGCCCCATACGACGGAAGGTTTCATAATAGAGGATGTTGATGTTGCTGCCTCCATCCATGAGTACTTTAGTGAATTTATATCCACCAACTTGAGGTGCCACCACCAAAGCCAATTGACCCGGATTGTCAACCCGGGGAGGGTGATCTTCCCTGCTCCATACAATGGGCTGCTCTGACCACCTCAAATAACGAGGGACTGCCGGCTCAACAGCGTTCACAGCCCTTTTGTGAAGCTTCTGGTCTCGTTTGCACAGACTAGTGGTGAACACATGATACTGTCCACTATTCAGCTGCTTTGGATTGCTCTGATAACCCGATTGCTGCTGTTGCTGACCTCCCTGGCCAGACTGTTGATTATAACCACCTTGATTTCCTTGAAAGCCGGAACTTGAGCCGCCGCCCGAGCCATGAAAACCGCCTCCACCTGAGCCACCGCCAGGCCTATGGTTGCCATCGAACATGTTAGAATTTTGAAAGCCTTCATGATCGCGCAATCTTTCCAAAGGTGAGTGATTGGCCTTTCCCGAGTGCTGTGTTTTGGACAGGGCTCATTGAGCAATTGCTCAAGAGTAGGACCTGACCCGCCAGACCAAGGGGGAGGCCTCCCCTTGCGTCGTTGATTGTTACCCTGTGAATTGGTGTTAGCCACAAACTCCGGGTTACCGTCGGCCTTATGTTTATTGCCTCCCTGACTCGCCGGGTTATGCTGATGACCCTTTCGATTGCCGTTCTTCTTTCCCTTCCCTGTCTTCTCTTCATCAGACGCGGGATCCTTGGTACTATCAGAATCGGCGTATTTGACTAGAGCCGCCATCAGCTAGCCCATGTCATTACAATCACGCTTGAGCCGCCCCAGCTTCTGTTTTAGAGGTTCAAATCAGCAATTTTTCTCCAACATTAAGACCGCAGAGCCGGCATCCATCTTATCAGATGAATGTATTATCTCCTTGACCCGCCGCACCCAATGGGTCGTGGACTCACCTTCCTCTTGCTTGCAATTAGTTAAATCTACAATTGACATGGGCTGCTTGCATGTGTCCTTGAAGTTCTAAATAAACCGGGCTTTTAACTCTGCCCATGAACCAATGGAGTTAGGCAGAAGCCCCTTCAGCCAAGTGTGGGCCATTCCATCCAACATCATGGTGAAGTACTTGGCCATCGCCGCATCACTGACCTCCAACAATTCCATGGCCATCTCATAGCTTTCAATCCACGCCCCAGGCTGTAAATCGGCTGTGTAATTCGGCACCTTTCGAGGTCCCTTGAAATCCTTGGGCAAACGCTCATTACGCAGAGCCGGTATCAAACAAGGAACACCGCTGGTTCTCGTGGCCACACCTGCCTCAATAGAAGTCGTTGGATAATCCAGGAAGGTTTGGTGAGCCGCCTGCTGAACCGCCCGCTCAGCCTCTTGACGTATCCTGTCCTGTACCGGATTATGCCCACCTGGCTGTTACGGCGCTGGGCGTTGCTTGATACGGCCGCCGAATCCATATGTCTGCTGTAACTCGGGCTCCGGCTTGGGAGAGGAGTCGAATGAATCCTGTCTCGACTATAAGAATAAGCCTCCTGTTGTGCCAGAGCCGTCTGAAGAAGTTCTCTGACCCTTCGTGTCTCAACTGCTGTTGGAGAGTCGCCATCCACCGGGAGAGCCGCCAAACGCGCCGACGCAGCGATCAGGTTTTCCAAAGGGTTGGAAAAATGACCCGGTGGTGTTGGTACGTAGCAAGGTGGGGCAGTATTCGTGTGAGGAGGTTCCATCACTCGGGGCTGAACCGGCGCCCCCGCTCCGGGTGTTATAAACCGGTTTGCCGCCGGCGGGTTACTAGGGTCAGCCCCGGGTGTGCAGAAGAGATTCTGAGGATCATAAACTGGAGGCAGACGGGATTGAGCCTTCTGGTGCCTCCTCCTCATCACCTCATTAGACGCGTTCAGATTCATCGTAAGCTAGAAAGCCTCTGACTGGATCTGCTGAGCTCGAGCATCCAAAGCCGCCCATTCTGCGGCCAATCTGGTGTCCTCAGCTGCTAGGGCTTCTTTGGCTCGGGCTACCTCCTCACGTACCCGTGCTACCTCTGCATCGTGCTCATCTTGATCCGCCGTAATAACTGTGGCGGTTAACAGGGCCGTCAATCTGTCCATGAGATCAATCAGCACCTGAGCCGGCGGGCGCACAGGGCCTCCTGCCCCGGCCGCTCCTGACCCGGAAGTTATTGCTGCCACAGCCGTAGAGTTTTGACTGGGTTGAGTGCCACCCATGAACATCCCTACTCTGCTCGGCGGCTTAAAGGGGTCCTGTTGGGGATATTACTACTGGGCGTAAACCGGCCAGGAGAGGCCGGGTTAGCCCCATAATGGTTCATTGTATCTAAAGCCCATGAAGACAAAGACGGTGACGCTTTATGAAGGCCCAGGGCCCAAAAGCCGGTTTAAGGCCTGTAGACATAAACCGGCGTTGATATGTAAACTTGTGTTGTAAGATAGAAAGGGTAGAACCGAGCTGGACACGTTTATGAGCCGGCCTCGGGATTCTGTAAACCGACGGGCGTCAACCCATGTATATAAGGGGATGACCCAGCGGCGGTTTGAGGAGAACAAACAACAACTCGACACCCAGGCAAAGCGTATTCGCTCCCTGGTCATCGAAACCCAAGCAATCCCACAACAACTGGATCGTAGGCTTTTACCTTCACCGCAAGGGGCCGAACCAGTATAAACTTTCTTGTGTCCCTTGTCCGCTTTAACCCCTTTAAGTTAACCCGTAGCGATGGCTCCACGACTAAGTCCTTTCTCTAGGACATCAGCCGTGACAAAACCACGACAGGTCCGGAATACTACTGCCATCGGAATAGCCCCCAAGCCCACCGTCTTGTAATTGGTATAACGAATCCGTCTCACCAATGGACGACTCACCATCAGAGTAGACGGCTATCTCACCACCATCCACGGATCCTTCAGAAATTCCCCTCCGTGGATGCAACCCACGAAGGCACGCTTCATGGCGGGCTGAGCCCGGGCAGGTCTCGCATGCTGAGCGTCTCGATGATGTCGGTGCAGATGTACGGCTCAGGGCCCGGCTCGTCAATCCGGCCGATGAAGAAGTGGATTCCGCCGAAGGGGACCCAGTACCCGTACTCAATTGAGCCGGCATCGGGGCCCCAGCCGGCGTCGTCGATGTAGAGCTTGCCGCGACGACTCTTGGTCATCCGGCCTACAGCGTATCCCTTGAGCCCTTCGAAGCTGCCCTTCAAGAACTCAAATCCACCGTGCGTTGGCCCCACGGTGGGCGCCAACTGTCGTGGAATTGTCACGGCAGATGTCCTCATGAAAGGACTTAGTCGTGAAGCCATCGCAACTAGGAAGCTTAAAGGGGTTAAAGCGGGACAAGGGACACGAGGGTTATACTGGTTCGGCCCCTTACGGTGAAGGTAAAAGCCTAATCCAGTTGAGGTGGAATTGCTAGGGTTTCGATGACCAGGGAGCGAATCCGCTATGCCTGGCTCTCGATTTGATGTTACTTGCCCTAAGCCGCCGGCGGGTCGTCCCCTTATATACACGGGTTGACGCCCCGCGGCCTACAGAGTCCCGACCGGCTCATAAACAGTGTCTGGCTCGGTGACTATTTAATCTTGCCTTACAATGCAAGTCATGCTATTATGGCGGTTTATCACTATGGGCTTTAAGTCGCCTTTGGGCTTGGGGTCCTTGACTGAACCGCCATCTTCAAGCTTGATATTGGGTTTCATATGATGAATTGCTATAGCGTAACCCGGCCCCTCCTGGGTGGGTTACACTAGTAGTTATAATGTCAGGGATATACCCCGCGGTATGACCCGGTCGGAGATATGACCCGGCTGGGACTTGATGTTTCATTGGTGACCCGGCAGACTATAAGCCGGCGGGAACAGTTAAACATTGTAAGCCGGCAGACACAGTCATGTAACCCGGCAGACACAGTCATGTAACCCGGCAGACAGAGTCATGTAACCTGGCAGACACAGTCATATAAGCCGGACAGTTAAGCCGGCAGATGTTAAGCCAGACAGTAAGCCAGATGGTAAGTCAGATCGTAAGCCAGACCATAAGTCAGATTGTAAGCCAGATTGTAAGAAGCCCAAGACGTTAAGAAGCCCATGGAGAGAGGCCCGTGATGAGAGGTCAGAATAGTTTAAGTCTTAGTCCAAGATGGACTCTAAATGTAACCCGCCCCTTCAACTTATATAAGGAGGGGCAGGGCACCCCAAGAGGGAGGGGCAAGAAACAATCTCTAGGGCTAGACACAACTAGAGGAGAGCCGGATTTACGGCGTATCCCTCATGAGCATAATGAGACCTAGCCACAAACAGCATGTAAGGTTGTTACCGGATGATGTTTCCCGGGGCCCGAAGCTGTCTAAATCCTTGTCTTGTGTGCCGCGTCTCTCGTCCCGATCAACCCCTCTCAAGCTACTACATAGTTGCGTTGGCCTCATGACTAAGCCCTCACACTAGGACATCTGTCCTGACAATTCCATGACAGTTGGCGCCCACCGTGGGCCTGCGCACGGTGGTGTTGAGTTCTTGGAGGGATCTTTCCCAGGGTTTCGAGAAGTTCGTGAATTTCCGGATGAAGAAGAACCGGTTTGGAAGGGTCTACGTTTGCAATCCGCGAGATCTGCGTTCGATGAAAATTAGGGTTGCGTGCAGTGCGACGGTTGATCATGATCCGGCGATCCGGCGAGTCAAAAGACGAATCGGTATCTGCTACATTGAAAATATGGCTGTTGTGACCAGCCGTTGCGGTGACCCTTGGAGCAAGAGCCTCTGTTAAATTTGCTGAGTCACCGCCGGGTCAAGCCCCTGCTTCCTCGCTAGGATGTACACGGAAGGATTTACATGGACTGCAAGTTCATCAGAGAAGATTGAAAAAAAAGGGAAAGGAAGGCCATGACTTGGACTCGACTCGGCATCCTCGCCTACCCGCCCCCGCCGACTCTTCTGCCACCACGGGTCGCGAGTCGCCAGGCGGCTCCGCCTCGAATCTGACCTGAGTTTCTGTCATCCTTGTTGCCAGGCCATCCCGGTCTCAACTGCAAGCCATCGCTTGTCCGAGTGAGACGCGCTTCCTTCTGCTGGTTTCTGCCATGGCCAAGCCGCCGGCACATTTTTTCCTCTATAAAGTGTCGAGTGAGCAGCCTCTGCGGACCACCGGCCGGCGATGACCCGCCGCCATGCTTTTTGTCCGTGGTTGCAACCCACGTCCGCGGCCTCGTCCTTGAGCCGCCGTAGAGCACCACCTCCGTCGGGGCTGCTGCGAGTTGCCCGGACGAACGTTGTCTTCGATCTGCCAAGGCTGCCACTTTACTAAAAATCCTCACCCGAGCGCCTCATTTTCGTGGTCGTCGGGAGCCGTTTCATGCTCTGCCTTCTTTGCTGAAGAACGAGCCACCACGCCTTGAGGCTCCTCGGCCACCGGTGCTACCGAGCCACTGCACGTCTACAAGCTTGCCGTCACAGCCGCGCTGAGTCGCCAAACCGCCAGCTCCGCCCTTTGCAAAACCATGAGTCGCGAGTTGCCTCCCCTGAGTCGCCGACGCCGACTCGTTTCCATCGCCGACTCATGCCCTGATTTCGACCCGCTCCGATCGGCCTCGTTCTGCCTGCCGAGTCGCTTCATATCACCGAGGCCCTGCGTCGCTTCATATCACCGAGGCCCTGCTGCTCCCGTTTCTGCCGGCCGCTTTTGACACGCCTGCCGAGCTGCTACAGCTGCTCTGATCCACCGTGATGGTCCTCCGCCGGCCCAGTTCTAAGCCGCCGCAGCCCCGCGAGTCGACACCCGCCGCGGTCCTCTGTACGATCAAAATCACCACGCCGCCTACGTGCAACCCGGCCGTAGCCTCCCTTGCAATGAGCCGCCGCGGTTAAACCGCTGCCTCGGCCGGGTCACCTCCGGCGCACCAACCTCAACCCGTGAGCCGCCACCGCGGCTCCGAGCTGCCTCACCTTGCTCCTCTGGCCCCTGCGCCGAGACGTTCTGGCAAGCCGCCGTCCACTTTCATCAAAATGCTACTACGAGGTTCGAGCCACCGCCGTGGTGCCGCCTTCAAGTCACCTCGACTCGTCTCCAGGCTCAAGTCGCCGAGTCGAAGTTGCCGCCGCCCCCACAACCACTTCTGAACCGCTTCTGCTGTGTGTTGTCGCGATCCCGAGTCATGGCCGCTAGGTCAACCGTCTCCATTGTTGCGGTTTCATCAAGTCGCCGCCATTCCACTTCTGTGACAGCCGACTTCGCACGGCCTCAGCCCGTGCCGCTGCTGATCAGCGTCTTAAGCCGGCCTTGCTGCCACCTTGCACCGCCCTCGCCAGAGCGACCTCACTCTGAGCCGCCGGTCTCCGTCAAAGCCGCCGCCGAGCTGATGAGCCGGCGGTCTTCGCCGCACCGCTTCGCAGGCTACAGGTGACCCGCCCGCGCCCGAGTCCGAGCTGTCGGCGCGCCTCAGCCGCTATGTTGAGCCACCATGCTGACCCGCTTCTACACCAGCCAGCAGCGCTGAACCGGCCACTCGCCCCTCGCTCCCGCTCATTCTGGCCTCAGAGCCACCATGCCTTGATAGCCTCGTCTCACCTCTCCTGCAAGTCGCCGATGAAGGCTGACATCCAAACACCTGTGGGTTGTGATAGTTTTTTGGCTTCAGTTACCGCAGCAATGGTTTCAAGGTGTACAAGGCCTGGAGGTTAGTATGCTGATGAAGGGTACGGCAAAGGAGATACCTTGGGCAGTGCATGCATACATGATGGTTCAAATCTGCCTACAATAATGGAATAGGAGTCCAGCGGGCAAGTACCAAACTAATAGTAAAGTTGCAGCAGATCAAAGTCAAAATGCACCGTATGCTGCTGTCTCAAAGTGAAGGAACAAACAGCTCCAACGGTGCATGCAGGAATCAGCCAAAGCTAACATGATTAGCCTCGGCCAAGGCAATGATATATTGGCGTAAAAAAGAAAACTGCTATTTGGGCACGTCCTCCAAAGCTCGATGGATGCATGGGTGGATATGAAGACCCATTAAACCTGCATGATGAATTTTGCTTCGATCGCTACGTCGGACAAAAAACCAGGTGTTCTCAATACTGATCTTTTATGTCTGTACATGTTAATTCTTTTAGAAAATATTTTCTTTTTCCTGGCATGTACTATTTTATACAGGATGATCAGGGATGCATGTCAACGCACCAGAAGCACATGCGTTCGTGCGTGATGTTGTGCGTGACTGCGTGAGGGACAATCGCGTAGACTGCCGCCTCCGTGATTCGGCTTACAATGTCGCGGCTGAATCACCCGTCCACACCGGCTTACAACGCCGCAGCTGATTCATCTGTCCGTGCCTGCGATTGCCTCGCCCATCCGTGCAGGCTTACAACACCGCGGCCGGCTCATCTGTCTGCTCCCGCAGCTGATTCGGCCGTGATTGATTTCAGCTTCACCATGATCATCAACTCCGCGGTGGGTCAGTGCTGGCCTGATATATCAGGTGAAATCCATCCAGTATATTTCTATATTACATATTATTTTCTTTATTTCAAAGAGAAATTACTCTGGCTTGCAAGTTCTCCCATGTAGGATTCAAACCGGTTTTTTATCACGGTCAATTATGGATCTCAAGCCAACTCCTCAAGTCGCCTAGAGACTCGGGGGCTAATAATGACATGGCTCAGTAAATGTTGCGATTTTAAAGGCCGTCAAAAAAATTTCCGGCTCAAAATGAAGAATTCCGGCTCAAGGAGAATTTATCTCTTGCAAAGCTCGAGTTCTCAGGAAAAATTAAAAGGGACCAAACAGAGACTGTTGCAAAGCACAACTCAAACATAGGTACCCCGCTCCAAACGATCAATTGGGGGCTGATCGTATTCGAATCTAGCTTAACCCTCTTGGTCCGGCTCATGATCATATTCGAATCTAGCCGTTAAACCTCATGATCACTAGGGGGCTTCCTGTTCAAACATAGGTCATATTCGAACCAAAGAGAACATAGCTGTCGATACCCTCTTGATCGGCACAATGCCAAACCCACTAGGGAGCTTCTTGATCGTATTCGAATCATAGCTTAACCCCTTTTGGGTCCGACTTTGATCGTATTAAAATCAGAGTCGTTAAAAAACTCTCAAGGTCATTTGGGGGCTTCCTGTTCAAACATAGGTCGTATTCGAACCAAAGAGAACATAGCTGTCGGTACCCTCTTGATCGGCGCAACGCCAAAGCCACTGGGGGCTACATGATCGTATTCGAATCCTAGCTTAACCCCTTTGGAACGGTTTACTGATCGTATTCGAATCAGAAGCCTCGATTTTCCTTTCTATTTGGCTTAAGTTTTTTGAAAACAATCTTTGATTTTGTCTTGAGACTTTTTTGTTCAGATCTAAGTATAAGTGTGGTTTAAATTTAACCCAGCTTGGTTTTGGACGATAAGTCGCCAACATATGAGAAACGTCATACATTTGGAAGTGAGTGGCTTCTAAGGATTGGGTTATCACCCTTACTGCACAGGTATCCTAAACCGGCAGTACGATTCAATATCACAGGAACCGGTTTTCCAAACCGGATTATATTATTCAATTCTTTAATAGCCCACATGGCTGGATTTTTATTATGGTTATCAATAGCCAGTATTATGATGGAGGCCTTCAAAGTCGCTTCAGCGCAATGGCTATTATTTTATCAATGGGCATGATTTATTTTACAATGGAGGAAATAGTCCTGAGTCGCTGCACGCTTACGACCCGGCACTTGGGGGCTACATTATTCAAGTTGAGATTACATCAAATATGCAAGTCTCATGTCACTGCGAGCATGCACCATGACACTTGGGGGCTAATGCAAAGTCATTTTTATTGGACTTATTGAAGACCCGACTCATCCCATTGTAATGAGCCGGCCCTTGGGGGCTACCAATTGCTCCTGTCAAAAATTCAAGGTACACAAGCTTCAGCCCATTATATTGAAAGATCCACTACTCAGTTGGTAGAGTACAAAGCTCTTAACCTTATGGACGTGGGTTCAAGCCCCATGGTGGAGATTACATCATATGATGTTATCATCAATGAATTATATACAAAGTCCCACCTCAGTATTATCTTACTGAGCCGGCCCTTGGGGGCTACACGTTGCTGCTCAAGTTTACATGATCATATTTACAAAGTCCCTGCTCATTATTTCATAATAACCCGGCACTTGGGGGCTACAAGTGATATGAATATAATGGAGTTCTACATCTTCAAGCTGGCTGAAAATCAGATGAGTATTTCATGTCCAATGTTTTCTATTATGAAGCTGGTCTATTGACTCGGATTTTCTAGAAGAAGGAAATACCAAGGAATTAAGGATGATCAGGTGCCGGCTTACAAGAGCTTTTAACCCGGAGCATAATCTGTCAAAATTGTTCTTGTGTTTGTTTTACAGGATCAGTTTAACATGGATGAATCCAAATTAAACTAGGGGCTAATGTCGGGGATATACCCCGCGGTATGACCCGGCCGGAGATATGACCCGGCTGGGACTTGATGTTTCATTGGTGACCCGGCAGACTATAAGCCGGCGAGAACAGTTAAACATTGTAAGCCGGAAGACACAGTCATGTAACCCGGCAGACACAGTCATATAAGCCGAACAGTTAAGCCGGCAGATGTTAAGCGAGACGGTAAGCCAGATGGTAAGCCAGATGGTAAGCAGATCGTCAGCCAGACCGTAAGTCAGATTGTAAGCCAGATTGTAAGAAGCCCAAGATGTTAAGAAGCCCATGGAGAGAGGCCCATGATGAGAGGTCAGAATAGTTTAAGTCTTAGTCCGAGATGGACTCTACATGTAACCCGCCCCTTCAACTTATATAAGGAGGGGCAGGGCACCCCAAGAGGGAGGGGCAAGAAACAATCTCTAGGGCTAGACACAACTAGAGGAGAGCCGGATTTGCGGCATCTCCCTCATGAGCATAATGAGACCTAGCCACAAACAGCATGTAGGGTTGTTACTGGATGATGTTTCTCGGGGCCCGAAGCTGTCTAAATCCTTGTCTTGTGTGCCGCGTCTCTCGTCCCGATCAACCCCTCTCAAGCTACTACATAGATGCGTTGGCCTCATGACTAAGCCCTCACACTAGGACATCTACCGTGACAATTCCACGACATAGGGCGGGTTACACTAGTAGTTATATCCCCAACAGCTCTCGAAAGTTTAAACCCTGCAGGGGTGTCCCAACTTAGCCCATCACAAGCTCAGGATCCGCGGAGAAAATCCTCCATCGCGGGACCCTCCGATCAGACTCGGAATCCCGGTGCACAAGACATTTCGACAATGGTAAAACTAATCCAGCAAGACCTCCCGGCGTGCGGACACCCTGATAGTAGCCACGTGTATCTCGTCACAGGCCACGTGTGGATGAGCAGTCCGTACAACTAAAACCAGTCCTCGAGTTTCCCTGTGGCGTCTCTGCAAGGGGCTCTAGTTTGGGACCAACACCATCAGCACTGGCCCCGTTGTTTATGTAGAAAGAATCCTCAGGTTCATGACGCCCTATGTCAACTAATTATTTAGTTCAATATTATTATGGCAAATGTTAAAAACAATGTTGGGTGTTGCTGGAAGAGTTTTATTCAAAGCGAACTGTCAAGAGGGGCCCATAAACCCTCACCGTGTTAGGGATGCAAAATGAAGGAACATAACACCGGTATGACAGAAACTAGGGCATCAAGAGTGGAACAAAACACCACGCATAAGGCCAAGCCTTCCACCCTTTACCAAGTATATATGTGCATTAATTAAATAAGAGATATTGTGATATCCCAAGATATCCATGTCCCAACAGGGAACAACCTGCACTGCACCTGCAACTAGCAACGCTATAAGAGGGGCTGAGCAAAGCGGTAACATAGCCAAACAACGGTTTGCTAGGAGGGTAAAAAGGTTAGAGGCTATCATGGCAATTTGGGAGGCTTCATAAACAAGTGGTAGGTAGCGCGACATAGCGATAGCATCGAGACAACTAGCATAGCAAAGATAGTAGTGAGATCCAAGGTGACGGTCATCTTGCCTGAAATTCCGCTAGGAAGAAGAACGAGTCCATGAAGAAGATGAAGCCACGTAGACGAACCAAGCGTGTACGAACGAATCCTCACGATCGCAACGAAACAGGAACTAACGAGAAGAAGCACAACCGGAAAGAAGCAAACAACATGGTAAACACACAACACATAAACATGACATAATGCTCAACCAAGTATGATGCATGATAAGGCTATATGATGCTACTCATGGCAAGAGATGATGCATACAAGAACAACACATCATATCAAGTTTAAATGAGGCCGGAACTACACATAACAATTTCCGGTAACTCCCCATCTACAAATTTTGAAATTGGTCCAGATCTGAACAAAACATTAAGTTGAAGTTGTTAAACAGCAAGTTAAAGTGCACCATGATGATCTACGCATTTTCTAGTCAAGTATAAAGTTCATTTAATTTGGAGCTACGGCCTAGAAGATATGAGCAAAACAAGTTACACATGGCATTGATACAAATGCAAGCAAAACAACATCACAAACACTCCAAGGATGCAACAAGGTAACATGAAACTACATGCAAAACCAAGCAAGTTTCATGTAGAGCATGCTCCAAACGGAGTCACGGTTCAACACATACACTCAATACAAGTTTCAAACACAATCTGCCCAAAACAGCAACTAAGCACATTGCAATCAAGGGAACAACATGCTACAGGAAAATATGGGCATAAACATGACATGCGCTCAAAGTGCAGATAACATGCTTCAAATAACATTAAGGTTCAGGTTCATAGGCATCAAGATTAATCCAAGATGATCAAAGCGAAAAAGCAACTTAATAACACAGATTATAACTTAGTGAAAAACGGGGCATACATGTGAGCAGGAATAACATGTTGACATATTGGAGGCATGAAACAAGTAAGCTATAGTACCAGATCATAGCAAACAAAAGCATGGCATTAAATTACAGGTTAAATATGGCCAAAAATGATTACTAAGCATTTCCATATAACCCCTAGATCAATGGCATTCATCAAGACAAGATTGCAAGTGAAAACCAGATTCTCAGAACAATAACATTATGATGCTGACTTTGGAGGCACACAACAGCAAACATAACGACTTCAATAATTTTTCAAAAGACATGGGCATGTAGTAGACATGATATACTTCAACTCAAGTAATTGGAGCATCTCTAAAAGAGGCATAGACTAATTAATAACAAGCTCATAACATGGCATCATGAAGTTAACTAAAAACAGGAACATCATTTAGGCATGTTCATGGCAATGAAAACGTAAACTACAGGACATATATGAGGCATGAAAGGGCATCAGAACCATGTACAGGTAGAGCACTAAAAAACATGAACACTGAGCTACTGCTAGAAACCAATAGGACATGCTCAAAACATCATGGCAAATATGCAAATGATAACAGGTTTACAGACTTAGCAGAAATCATCGTCACAGAAAATCAGCAACAGCATGTAGCACACTTTGCAAGTTTGTTCTAGTCACCATAGGGCACACAAAAATACATGAATTGCACCACTGTACAGATGGCATGAATATGCTCCTAAAACCTATTGACATGATGCTCAAAAGATAAACACACAAAATGCTATGAAAAAAGACAAATCAGCAAGTTAGAGCAGTTTATAACATTTGGCACTTTTGCAACGAGGATTAAGGCATCAATATGAACAGTAACATGCATGCAAACTATACCACCACCTAGAGCACTCAGAGATGAACATTTTGATATATCATACATGTGCAACGGAGCAACGAGCACGAAGATACACACACCACAAGATGCATACATAATATGAAATGTCACGCACTTAGTAGAAAATCCAACCTCGCAGAGAAGTGGACGGGGAGGTACGGGGACGACACGATCCGGGACGGGGCAGCGTTTGGATCGGCTCCCGGTGGATCTCATCCATCCTCGGCGGATCTGGCCGGAGTGGACTCCGGCTAGCGGCGGGGCGGCGCCGGCGATGACGGGGCGCGGTGCGACGACGTGGAGGCGGCGGTGCGGGGTGGTGCGGTGGAGGCGGGGCGCCGGCGAGCGGTGGCGGAGCGGGGGCGCCGGCGACCGATGAGGCGGCGGCGCGGGCGAGGTAGAGCAGCGACGCGCGGGCGAGGCTGGCTGCGGGTGAGCGGCGCAGGCGGCGACGGCAGCGGCTCCGAGGCGGCGCAGCGAGGCGGCGGTGGGCGTCTGATACGTCTCCAACGTATCTATAATTTTTGATTGCTCCATGTCATATTATCTTCTGTTTTGGACACTATTGGGCTTTATTATTCACCTTTATATTATTTTTGGGACTAACCTATTAACCGGAGGCCCAGCCCAGAATTGCTGTTTTTTGCCTATTTCAGAGTTTCACAGAAAAAGAATATCAAACGGCAAACGGAATGAAACCTTCGGGAACGTGATTTTCGGAACGAACATGATCCAGAGGACTTGGACCCTACATCAAGAAATCAAACAGGAAGCCACGAGGTAGGGGGCGCGCCTACCCCCCCAGGCACGCCCTCCACGCTCGTGGGCCCCACGTTGCTCCACCGACATACTTCTTCCTCCTATATATACCTACGTACCCCCAAACGATCAGATACGGAGCCAAAAACCTAATTCCACCGCCGCAACCTTCTGTACCCGTGAGATCCCATCTTGGGGCCTGTTTCAGAGCTCCACCGGAGGGGGCATCGATCACGGAGGGCTTCTACATCAACACCATAGCCTCTCCGATGAAGTGTGACTAGTTTACCTCAGACCTTCGGGTCCATAGTTATTAACTAGATGGCTTCTTCTCTCTTTTTGGATCTCAATACAATGTTCCCCCCTCTCTTGTGGAGATCTATTCGCTGTAATCTTATTTTGCGGTGTGTTTGTTGAGACCGATGAATTGTGGGTTTATGATCAAGTTTATCTATGAACAATATTTGAATCTTCTGAATTCTTTTATGTATGATTGGTTATCTTTGCAAGCCTCTTCGAATTATCAATTTGGTTTGGCCTACTAGATTGATCTTTCTTGCAATGGGAGAAGTGCTTAGCTTTGGGCTCAATCTTGCGGTGTCCTTTCCCAGTGACAGTAGGGGCAGCAAGGCACGTATTGTATTGTTGCCATCGAGGATAACAAGATGGGGTTTTTATCATATTGCATGAATTTATCCCTCTACATCATGTCATCTTGCTTAAAGCGTTACTCTGTTCTTATGAACTTAAGACTCTAGATGCATGTTGTATAGCGGTCGATGTGTGGAGTAATAGTAGTAGATGCAGACAGGAGTCGGTCTACTTGTCTCGGACGTGATGCCTATATACATGATCATACCTAGATATTCTCATAACTATGCTCAATTATGTCAATTGCTCAACAGTAATTTGTTCACCCACCGTAAAATACTTATGCTCTTGAGAGAAGCCACTAGTGAAACCTATGGCCCCTGGGTCTATTTTCCATCATATTAATCTTCCAACACTTAGCTATTTCCGTTGCTTTTTATTTTGCTTTTACTTTACTTTGCATCTTTATCATAAAAATACCAAAAATATTATCTTATCATATCTATCAGATCTCACTCTCGTAAGTGACCGTGTAGGGATTGACAACCCCTTATCGCGTTGGTTGCGAGGATTTATTTCTTTGTGTAGGTGCGAGGGACTCGCGCGTAGCCTCCTACTGGATTGATACCTAGGTTCTCAAAAACTGAGGGAAATACTTACGCTACTTTTCTGCATCACCCTTTCCTCTTCAAGGGAAAACCAACGCAGTGCTCAAGAGGTAGCAAGAAGGATTTCTGGCGCCGTTGCCGGGGAGGCTTTCGCAGAGTCAAGATTTGGACTCCCGACAACGAGCCATTTCTGGCGCAGTTGCCGGGGAGGTCTAAGCAAAATTCAACATACCAAGTACCCATCTCAAACCCTTATCTCCCGCATTACATTATTTGCCATTGCCTCTCATTTTCCTCTCCCCCACTTCACCCTTGCCGTTTTATTCACCCTCTCTTTTCTGTTCGCCTCTTTTTAGCTCGCTTCTCGTTTGCTCGTGTGTTGGATTGCTTGTTTGTCACGATGGCTCAAGATAATACCAAATTATGTGACTTTACCAATACCAACAATAATGATTTCCTTAGCACTCAGATTGCTCCTCTTACCGATACTGAATCTTGTGAAATCAATGTTGCTTTGTTGAATCTTGTCATGAAAGATCAATTCGCCGGCCTTCCTAGTGAAGATGCCGCTACTCATCTAAATAGCTTCGTTGATTTGTGTGATATGCAAAAGAAGAAAGATGTTGATAATGATATTGTTAAATTGAAGCTATTTCCTTTTTCGCTTAGAGATCATGCTAAAGCTTGGTTTTCGTCTTTGCCTAAAAATATTATTGATTCTTGGAATAAGTGCAAAGATGCTTTTATCTCTAAGTATTTTCCTCCCGCCAAGATCATCTCTCTTAGAAACGATATTATGAATTTTAAGCAACTTGATCATGAACATGTTGCACAAGCTTGGGAGAGGATGAAATTAATGATACGTAATTGCCCTACTCATGGTTTGAATTTGTGGATGATTATACAAAAAAATTATGCCGGATTGAATTTTGCTTCTAGAAATCTTTTAGATTCGGCCGTGGGAGGCACTTTTATGGAAATCACTTTAGGAGAAGCTACTAAACTCCTAGATAATATTATGGTTAATTATTCTCAATGGCACACTGAAAGATCCACTAATAAAAAAGTGCATGCGATAGAAGAAATTAATGTTTTGAGTGGAAAGATGGATGAACTTATGAAATTATTTGCTAGTAAAAGTGTTTCTTCTGATCCTAATGATATGCCTTTGTCTACTTTGATTGAGAATAATAATGAATCTTTGGATGTGAATTTCGTTGGTAGGAATAATTTTGGTAACAACGCGTATAGAGGAAACTTTAATCCTAGGCCTTATCCTAGTAATTCCTCTAATAATTATGGTAATTGCTACAACAATTCTTATGGAAATTTTAATAAGATGTCCTCTGAATTTGAGACTAGTGTTAAAGAATTTATGAATTCGCAAAAGAATTGCAATGCTTTGCTTGAAGAGAAATTGCTTAAAGTTGATGAATTGGCTAGAAACGTTGATAGAATTTCTCTTGATGTTGATTCTTTAAAACTTAGGTCTATTCCTCCTAAGCATGATATCAATGAGTGTCTTAAAGCCATCAAAATTTCCATTGATGAGTGCAAAGAAAGAACCGCTAGGATGCGTGCTAAGAAAGATTGCTTTATGAAAGCGTGTCCTTCAAATTTCTATGAAAATAAAGATGAAGATCTAAAAGTTATTGATGTGTCCCCTTTTAAATCTTTGTTTTGCAATATGAATCTTGATAATGATGGGACTGAATATGATCCACCTTTACCTAGAAGGCGTTCCAAAAATTCTGAGTTTTTAGATCTTGATGCTAAAATTGATAAAAGTGGGATTGAAGAAATCAAAACATTAGATATTAATGAACCCACTATTTTGGATTTCAAGGAATTTAATTATGATGATTGCTCTTTGATAGATTGTATTTCCTTGTTGCAATCCATGCTAGATTCTCCTCATGCTTATAGTCAAAATAAAGCTTTTACCAAACATATCGTTGATGCTTTGATGCAATCTTATGAAGAAAAGCTTAAGTTGGAAGTTTCTATACCTAGAAAAATTTATGATGAGTGGGAACCTACTATTAAAATTAAGATTAAAGATCATGAATGCTATGCTTTGTGTGATTTGGGTGCTAGTGTTTCCACGATTCCAAAAACTTTGTGTGATTTACTAGGTTTCTGTGATTTTGATGATTGCTCTTTAAACTTGCACCTTGCGGATTCCACTATTAAGAAACCTATGGGAAGAATTAATGATGTTATTATTGTTGCAAATAGGAACTATGTGCCCGTAGATTTTATTGTTCTTGATATAGATTGCAATCCTTCATGTCCTATTATTCTTGGTAGACCTTTCCTTAGAACGATTGGTGCAATTATTGATATGAAGGAAGGGAATATTAGATTCCAATTTCCATTAAATAAAGGCATGGAACACTTCCCTAGGAAGAAAATAAAATTACCATATGAATCTATTATGAGAGCCACTTGTGGATTGCTTACCAAAGATGGCAATACCTAGATCTATCCTTGCTATTATGCCTAGCTAGGGGCGTTAAACGAGAGCGCTTGTTGGGAGGCAACCCAATTTTATTTTTAGTTTTTTTGGCTTTTTCCTTCTGTTTAGGAATAAATTTTTGTTCTAGCCTCTGGTTAGATGTGTTTTTGTGTTTTAATTAGTGTTTGTGCCAAGTTAAACCTATAGGATCTTCTTGGATGATAGTTATTTGATCTTGCAGAAATTTCCAGAAACTTTCTGTTCACGAAAATAATTTTTAAAAATCACCAGAACGTGATAAAATATTGATTCCAATTGCTGCTTATCAATAAACAAATTTTCTAGGTCGTACTATTTTCGATGATTTTTTGGAGTTCCAGAAGTTTGCGTTAGTTACAGATTACTACAGACTGTTCTGTTTTTAACAGATTCTGTTTTTCGTGTGTTGTTTGCTTATTTTGATGAGTCTATGGCTAGTAAAATAGTTTATAAACCATAGGGAAGTTGGAATACATTAGGTTAAACACCAATATAAATAAATAATGAGTTCATTACAGTACCTTGAATTGGTCTTTTGTTTTCTTTCGCTAACGGAGCTCATGAGATTTTCTGCTGAGTTTTGTGTTGTGAAGTTTTCAAGTTTTGGGTGAAAGATTTGATGGATTATGGAACAAGGAGTGGCAAGAGCCTAAGATTGGGGATGCCCATGGCACCCCCAAGATAATCTAAGGACACCAAAAAGCCAAAGCTTGGGGATGCTGTCATGACCGGTTTTCCAATAAATCATTTATTGAGAAACCGATCCCTTTTACGGACCAGTAGAGAAGAATCCTTCTTACTGGTAGACAATTTCTTGATTACAGAAGAATCCAAGAGTACTAAATATAATACAAGGTTGAGCGGAGGCTGCTCAATGATTTATTACAAGCACGCCGATAATATACATAAAGGCGGAAATGACACAAGGGGGTATGGTGGCATACTACTGACTCGTAATAAAAGTGGTGGTGGGTATGTCACAGTGAAGTGGGTGACATGACTCCTGAATCTAACAGCTCATCGAGCGCTGGAGTGAGGCTCGAGGACTCTTATTGTGGGTGGCGGAAGCGTATATAATACAAGTGACCAATATCCAGGATCGCACGGGACTGACTGGGACTCCTCTAGGCGTCGGACTCACTATCAAACTCTTCATCCATGAGATCGCCTTCGTCAACATCTGGCCAAATCAACAAGCCAGGTGAGTACTATGAAAGTACTCGCAAGACAGTTTGGACATAAGATATAACAAATGCAAACATGATGCATATGAACAGATTAATAATGCGCACTCAGATAATAAAATAGCTATGCATGGGAATTAAAAAGGAAGTCGGGCGGTAGTCCTCCCGAAATCCCAATGTAATACTGAAGGCCAATCGAGTGTCTGAATGACCCCTCGAAAGGATACAACTAAATTAACAATGCCGCAGTTGGGCGTCAGGGCGACACCACATAAAGGGCTTATATCAAAAGTAAATGACAAGAGTGCCACAGTCGGACGTCTGAGAGACATCACATAAAGGGCTTATATCAAAAGTAAATGACAAGAGTGCCACAGTCGGACGTCTGAACGACATCACATAAAGGGCTTATATTGAAAGTAAATGACAAGGGTGCCATAGTCGGACGTCTGAGCGACATCACATAAAGGGCTTATATCAAAAGTAAATGACAAGAGTGCCCCAGTCGGACGTCTGAGCGACATCACATAAAGGGCTTATATTTCATAACTCAATATTTCAGTAGCTTATGAAGTCAAATCATTTCAAGGAAATACTCAGGTACGAAATAATAAAAGGTTAGTCCATCCACGGGAATAACGTTCAACCGGGTTTACCACTCAAGCTTGTTCACCGGGGATTACCACGGAGACTGACACATAGACTGACATGGATATGGATATACTAGCCACAGTCCTTGACCATGGACACAATGACTCGGAAGGTTTGACTCTGCAGAGTTTGTACTCTTAACCACAGCCAACGGATTTCAGTAGTCACAGGGGACTAGTTCCGTTTACGGTATTTTGGGAGAAACACATCTAACCAGTACACACCCATTCCACATTCCGATGCCAGGAATCACCCTAGGCAACGTTCAAGAAAAACTTTGAGACGGGGAGGCTACAACCTCGCGTAGCATGGGATCAAATTTATACCGCGCGCTCTAAGGGGTGCCCCCCTCTCGGTCCCAACCGGAAACACCCATGCCCCCTGACCGGATGACTGGCTTTAATCCAGGGCCATGGAACCCTCATCCCGGCCCCTCTATTTGGCGTGTACAAGGAAAGAGGTTAACAACTTACTAAACCGTATTCTTTGCAGAAAACATGTGGCAGTACGGGAGGGGACGAACGGTAATGTGGCTCGGCCCACGTTAACGTCGGAGTTCATTGGATGACATAAGACTGGCATGCTACAACAATACCATCTTACTACCTCTCATGTCACCACATGATAGGTCATCTCTCAATCAAAAGTTCACAGTAAACATCGAAGCACACGGTTAGTTGCCTTGTATGCAATGTAACACTCACCGATGCTCATATGCCATGCACAAACCATTCAAGCAAACATGCAAAAAACCCATCATATCAAAGGTTCAAACATGCTTGCCTGGTTCGGAGAAGTCGGAGTCTAGCTCGGCGAAGTTCGCGGCTCCGTCACCTCCTCCGGAACCTACGGTATAACGAAACCGTATACTAACGTGAAAACCGTTGCGTGCATAAAAATTGTTCCAAAATTTTTCCAAATAAATACGATAAAAAACTAGACAGAAATATAAGACTGAAAGAAAAAGAATCAATCAAAAAGCATCTTTTATTTAAAAGATATAAGGGTTTTGGTCCAAGGGCTAATCTGTGATGAAACAGAAAAGATCCAGGGACTTGTTTGAAAAAGCAGAAACCGCTTCGGTAAGAAATACGTTAGCCCAGAGAGAAAACACATTCTGCCCGAAGGCGTTTTCAGAAAACGGTTCGAAGGGGAAAAGAAGAGAGGCTGATGGGGGGGTCCCACCCGTCAGGTTCAAAACTTCCAACAGAGCTCGCCGGCGCCCGAAGGCTGCGGTGGTCGCCGGCGTTGAACCACGGCGAGGTAGAGCGATCGGAGGGTACCTACGGGTTCAGGGTGTTCTTCCGCGTCGGTGGCTGGTGGACTAGACCGTCGGAGAGCACCACGTCGACGGCGATACTATCTCCGGCGGACGGTGGTTCGGGCGAGGGTGGAGCTTTCTGGTGGGTACTGCAAACTTCAAATTGATGCGCGGGTCAGAGATGTGGATGCACTAGGAGACTACTGGCATGAGCTGAGAGGTAGGGGTGCACGCACGGGAGTGGATCGAGCTGGATCCCGAAGCGGGTCGAGGTGGCCGGAGTTGGGGAAGAAGACTCCCTCTGGGCTCTTCCAGTGGCTTGGCGTGGTACTAGTGGTGTGTAGAGGTGGTGGGGTTCGAGTACGAGCTCGGAACCTCCTTTTATAGGCGATCCGAGGAGGTGGCCGTGAACGGGATAACTCCGGCGAGCAATTATGGCGAGGCAGAGGTTGGGCAGGGGGTTTAGGTGGCTAGGCATCATCTTGGAGGATCACTGGCGCCGTTTCTCTGCTAAAACCTCGGTCGGGCTTGCGTAATGCACTGGCCCTTGACGGAACGGCCGTACGGGCACGGCGGCGGCAGGGAGCGTGCTCCGCGCCTACCAGTTCACGACGACGGACCTGCAGCGTGCACAGGTGAGTGGACGGCCACGCGGGGGCCTCTCGTGGCTTGGGCGGCACTGGACGGCGCCATCCAACGCTGCGCCTCTCTGGCAGCCGCAAAGGGCGCTGCTGCCGTCGCTCACGGGGAGGCGCACCTCCACCAGCTCGTCGCCGACGCCCGCAAGCTTCCAGGCGATCGTGCGGCGCAGGGATAAGAAGGAGGCACAGGGCGCAAGGCGCCACCGCGGCTACTGGCGAGATCGAGGAGAGGTTCTGAAGAAAACGACAGCGGCTCACTGAAACTGTATACTGAACTTTCTGAACTTGACAGTAACAGTGCACGCCAGGTGTTTGATGATATGATTTGGCATGAGGAAAAAATTCTCGAGCTGGGACTTGGTGAGGTGACCTCTCGATGCATCCAGAGGCTGCCTGAATATTCTCAGATTTTTAGGAGGAGAAAACAAATGAATTTCATCAAATTTGACAAATATGGTCCAAACTTGCAGCAAGCACAATTTGAAATTTTTGAACTGGAGACCAGTGGATCTTCATGGATCTTGGTTGAGGGTTCTAAGGACTAGCCAGGGAAATTTTTTTGGAGGCAAAACTCAAAGGAGAAATGGTAGTTCCTTTGTAAATCTCGTGGAGACAAAGTAGAGGACAAAAAAAGATTTTGATTAGAAATAAATGGAAACAAAATCATGGGGGAGTTCAACTTGCTGGATTTGAAGTTTATCTTGACACAAAGATGGGGAATGGCTTTTTGGGAGGGGATTTCCACTTATGTCATGGCAAGAGGAGATTTTGAAAGGGGAAAGGATCACTCCATAAGCCATAGGGCCATTTAAAAAAAAGATTTTCAAAAACTTTTCCAATGAAAAACATTGGTGTTGAGCCAACACAAGATGGAAAACCTCCAAAACCAAAGATCAAGTTTTGGATGGAACCAAATAAAATACTTGTTATAAAAGAAATTTTTTGTGAAGGAGAGTCCTTTAGAAGAAAAATTTAAATAACCTCCCTCAGATCAAATAAAGATTTTGATAAAACCAAAATAAAAATTTTTGGTGTCACCACACCTACCCCCTTAGGAAAAATCTCGTCCCCGAGATTTCAGCTGATCCTCAAATAGATGTGGGTACTCTGCCTGAAGAAAATCCTCTCTTTCCCATGTAGCTTCATCCTCGGTGTGATTGCTCCACTGAACCTTGAAATTTTTTGTTGTTTTCTGACGGGTTCTCCTTTCAGACTCTTCCAATATTTTTACTGGTCGCTCTCTGTAGGTGAGGTCTGGTTGCACATCAATGCTCTCATGAGATACATGCTTTTCCGGGTTGCTCACACATTTCCTCAACTGTGAGACGTGGAACACGTCATGGACGTCTGACAGCTCTTTGGGTAGGTCCAGCTGGTAGGCTACTATGCCTCTTCGTGCAATTACACAGAAGGGTCCAATAAATCTTGGGGCTAGCTTCCCTTTGATTTTGAACCGTTGCAGGCCCCTCATAGGAGACACTCGTAGGTACACATATTCACCGGGCTCAAAGCTGACCTCACGATGTTTTCGATCGTAATAGCTCTTTTGTCGGCTTTGAGCTGTCTTGAGTCGGTCCCTGATTTGTTTAACTTTCTCCTCAGCTTCCTTGAGCATGTCTGGGCCGAAGATGCAACTGTCACCTGTTTCTGACCAGTTTAATGGGGTACGACACCTCCGTCCGTACAGTGCTTCAAAAGGTGCCATTTGTAGGCTGGCTTGGTAACTGTTGTTGTATGCGAACTCGGCATACGGCAAACTTTCTTCCCAACTGGATCCATAGGTGAGAACATAGGCTCTCAGCATGTCCTCTAGGATTTGGTTCACGCGTTCAATTCGTCCATCAGTCTGGGGGTGGTACGTTGTACTGAATGCTAGTTGAGTGCCCAGAGCTTGTTGTAAGTGATCCCAAAATTTTGAAACAAATTGAGTGCCTCAGTCGGATATTATAGTCTTTGGGACTCCATGCAGACAAACTATACGGGAGAGATAAAGCTTAGCAAGCCTCTGAGTGGAGTAGGTTGTCTTCACGGGAATGAAATGTGCTACCTTGGTTAGCCTATCTGTGATGACCCATATAGCATCATTTCCGCGTTGTGATCGAGGTAGTCCGACGATAAAATCCATTCCAATTTCGTCCCATTTCCACTCTGGTATCCTGTTGGGCTGTAGTAGCCCTGCTGGCTTTTGATGCTCAGCTTTAATGCGCTGGCACGAATCACAACAAGCAATGAATGTGGCTATATCCCTTTTCATACCGTGCCACCAAAATCTTTCCTGAATGTCCTTGTACATTTTGGTTCCTCCAGGGTGGATCGAATATGGGGCGGTGTGGCTTTCGGTTAGGATTTGTTGCTTGAGTTCCTCAATGTTTGGTATGCAAAGTCTGTCCCCGTACCATAATATTCCCTCATTTTCTGTGACGAACTCTGAAGCCTTGCCAAGGCTCATCTTTCTCTTTATGCCTTCGATGCTGGGATGTCCATGCTGAGCCTTCTTAATTTGTTCTATTAGGGTGGGCTGTATCTCCAGATTTGATACGCTGCCCTCAGCGACTATCATCATGTTGAGTTTGGCGAACTCCTGCTGAATTTCAGGCCTCAAGTTCGGTAGGCTGTCGTTGCCCGAGCTGGGGTTCCGACTAAGAGCATCTGCCACTACATTTGCTTTCCCTGGATGGTAGTGAATGCCGACATCATAGTCCTTGACTAATTCCAACCAGCGTCGTTGTCGCAAGTTGAGTTCTGGTTGTGTGAAAATGTATTTAAGGCTTTTGTGGTCCGTATATATTTCACAACGATTTCCCAACAGAAAGTGCCTCCACTCTTTGAGTGCATGGATGACTGCTGCTAGCTCCAAGTCATTAGTAGGATAATTCTCTTCATGTTTCCGTAGTTGCCTGGAAGCATACGCGACAACTTTGCCGTCCTGCATCAATACGCACCCGAGGCCCTTCCGGGATGCGTCACAATACACTTCAAAACTCTTGTGTATGTCCGGCACAACCAAAACCGGTGTTGTTGTTAGTTTCTTTTTGAGTTCTTGGAAGCTTTTCTCGCACGCTTCAGTCCATACAAATTTCTTGTCTTTCTTGAGCAACTGAGTCATTGGCTTTGCCACAGTGGAGAATCCTTCAATAAACCTTCGGTAATATCCAGCCATTCCTAGGAAACTCCGTACATCTGTTACGCTGGCTGGTGGCTTCCAGTCAAGTATGGCTTTGACTTTTTCTGGGTCTACGGCCACGCCTTCTTGGGTCAATATGTGGCCTAGAAAACCAACTTGTCTTAGCCAAAATTCACACTTGCTAAATTTGGCGTACAATTGATGTTTCCTTAATTCTCCCAATACAATTCTGAGATGTTCAGCATGTTCTTCTGGTGTCCTTGAGTATACCAGAATATCGTCAATGAACACCACAACAAATTTGTCCATAAATCTCATAAACACTTTGTTCATGAGGTGGACGAAATATGCGGGGGCGTTCGTCAGTCCAAACGGCATTACTGTGAACTCATATAATCCGTATCTGGAGGTGAATGCTGTCTTAGGGATATCTTCTGTCCGTACTTTTAATTGATGATATCCCGATCTTAAATCAATTTTTGAGAACACCTTGGCTTGTGCGAGCTGGTCAAACAAATCATTTATCCGTGGCATCAGATATTTGTTTTTCATGGTGACCATATTGAGAGCTCGATAGTCTATACACAATCTCAGTGTCCCATCCTTTTTCGTGGCGAATAATACTGGTGAACCCCAAGGTGAGGAGCTGGCTCGTATAAACCCTTTGTCCAGTAATTCTTTTATTTGCTTCTTCAATTCTACCAACTCGGAGGGTGCCATTCTATAAGGTTTCTTGTAAATGGGGGTGGTGCCAGGTGCTAGTTCAATGCTGAATTCTATCTCTCGGTCCGGTGGCATGCCTGGTAGTTCTTCGGGAAATACGTCGGGGAACTCACAAACCACTGGAACTTTTCTCAATTCTGAAATGTCCACCTTGTTCAACTTTGGTTGCCGTGCCCGTGGTCTCTCTTGAGCTGTAACTTTTATTGTCTTGCCATGATGGTGAGTGAGGATTACAGTCCGATTGAAGCAGTCAATAAATCCCTTGTTGGTGGTTAACCAGTCCATTCCTAGGATAACATCCAGTCCTTTATTTTCCAACACGATGAGATTTGCCTGAAACTTTAGTCCTTCAAACTCAATAATCACTCCTTGGCAGTAACTCTGAGTGATCTGCTTATTCCCGGGGGACTTGATGATCATAGACTTTTCCAAAGAAAGTATCGGAAAATCATGTTGTAAAACAAAACTCTTCGAAATGAACGAGTGAGAAGCTCCAGAATCAAACAAAGCCGTGGCAGGTATTGTGTTGACAGGGAATGTACCGAGCACGATATCTGGGGCATTCTGTGCTTCTTCCTTGGTCACATGGTTCAGGTGACCCTTCTTGTGATTGTTGTTGGGATTGAAATTGTTACGCCTGGGGGCTGGATTATTCCCACCATTGTTCGGCTTGGGGGCCGAGTTCCTCGGCTTTGGGCACTGCTTGGCATAGTGACCTTCCTCTCCACAAGCATAGCAAGTGACACCTGGACGGTATGTAAAGTCCTTGTCCCTTGAATGGAAATGTTTGGTTGGCCTTAGAGCAGTGGTCGTGGAATTTCTCGCTTCATTCCTCTGAATATCAGTCTTGCTCCGGTTGTTGCGAGCATGAGCCGTCTTGTCCCTCTTTCGCTTGCGAATATCCTCCAGACTGCGACGCTCATTCTCCAACGTAATGGCCTTGTCAACCAGAGTTTTGAAATCTGGGAATGTGTGTACGACCAGTTGGCATTTTAGTGCTGGCGCCAGGCCGTCCAAATTTTTTTCCATCCTTTTGTTCTCAGTCATATGCTCATCGTAGTCATAACGAGACAGTTGAGTAAACTGACTGTTGTATTCCGTCACTGTCATGCCTCTCTGCTTGAGGTCATCAAACTCCCTTTTCTTGATCTTTATAATGCTCCTGGGGATGTGCGCCCCACAAAAACCTTCCTTAAACTCTTCCCAGGCGATGTTATGTTCACTGGGGTGCATGTGTAGGAAATTTTCCCACCATGCGGCAGCTGCTCCAGTGAGGTAGTGAGGTGCATAAAGCACCTTATCATGATCTGAACATTGAGCAATAAACAACTTTATTTCGATGTCTCAAAGCCAATCATCGGCTTCAAGCGGCCTATCAGTGTGAGCGAACATTGGAGGGCGTGTCTTCTATAGTTCAGACAACTTGGAGTGCGGTTGGTATGGCTCACGGTGATTTCCCATATTGATGACGTGATTCATCATTTCTTGGTGTTGCTGTTGACTTTGTTCGAAAAGGCGGCATACTTGAGATAAGGCTGCCTCGCTGTCCTGTTGGCTAGACTGCCCCTGTGTGAAGTTGTTGTTGGTCTGTGTTCCATAAACTTCTTCCGGTGGATTTGGCATGGAACGAGTCCACGGACGAGACATTTTCCACTCTGGGGTATTATTTTGCAAAAATCATGAGAAGAACTGTGTGGCACAAGGAAAATTTTGCAAAGGCAAAATTTTAAAAGACCTCAAGATTTTTTTTTAAGAAACAAATTGATTTTGCACGGAGAAGGACTGCTCAGTACATATCTTACACGCGATACGCAATTTACAAAACAGCACTCAGGATGTGCGTACACATTCCTGACATGTTATTTAGGCTAGTGCACTTCTCCGGGTTCCTACATGATGCGCACACAAACTACTTCTTACCAAACCTATGTACATATAAAACATATCATACAAGCGGGTACACCACACGGCTGCTAGGCGCACTCAGTCGGAGATGGTGAGGATGTCCTTCTGCCTGCCGAGGGTAAGACCCAGCGGCGCAGGAGACTCAACCTCCACCTCCTCCCTAATAGGCTCCAGGCGCGTAGCACTGCGCTGAGGAGAAGGTACGGGTGCGGCAGGCGGTGCAGCTCTGACTGGAGTGGGAGCAATGACCTGGTCGAACTCCTCAGTGGTAGGCAGACGGCGAGCGGTGGCCAAAATGGCAGGTGAATAGGAGGCTGAGGACGAGACGAAAGTCAAAGGCGGTGCCATGTGGAGAAGCTCCCTCCTGTTGGCAGAACAGCCCCGAACTAAGTCCATACGGGCAGCCACAAGATCGTCCACGAGGTTGTCGAAAGCTGCCTCCAGAGCTTTGAGATACTCAACAAGCATCTCGATAGCTTCATCCCTCTCTCCCCTATGGCACGCGAATGCATAGTGACAAGTATATGGCACATGGCATGGGAGGTAGCGGTAGCGACGAGTCTTCATCGTAGGAAGAATATCCCGAAGGTGAGCTATTGCCTCATGGGCGGCCATCTGCATGGCATGCCTCTCCGTAGGCATGGCCCTTCCCACAAAACGGAAGTGGCGAGATGCAGAACGTCCTCCCTTGAATTGCACCACGGCCTGGTGCATAGACACGTCGTCGCTGAGCTTGTGCTGGTATAGCGTGAACTCCGGACGAGTCGCTGGCCCGATCGTGAGCTTGGTGATGGAGACGAGGAGTTTGACAAACCCCTCGGGCACATTAGTGAACACTCGAGTCTCGCAGTCGCTGCCAGCCATCTACAAAAGTAGGCAAAAATTCTGAGTAGTCAAATCATAAATTTATGATGACCAACAGAAAATAGCTACATTTGCAAAATGCTGAAAAAGCACTAAAAACGCTAATAACCGATTAGCGATCGCACCTAGTGGCTTTCTACAGTCAGCCTGGCTCTGATACCAAGCTTGTCACGACCGGTTTTCCAATAAAACATTTATTGAGAAACCGATCCCTTTTACGGACCAGTAGAGAAGAATCCTTCTTACTGGTAGACAATTTCTTGATTACAGAAGAATCCAGGAGTACTAAATATAATACAAGGTTGAGCGGAGGCTGCTCAACAATTTATTACAAGCACGCCGATAATATACATAAAGGCGGAAATGACACAAGGGGGTATGGTGGCATACTACTGACTCATAATAAAAGTGGTGGTGGGTATGTCACAGTGAAGTGGGTGACATGACTCCTGAATCTAACAGCTCATCGAGCGCCGGAGTGAGGCTCGAGGACTCTTATTGTGGGTGGCGGAAGCGTATATAATACAAGTGACCAATATCCAGGATCGCACGGGACTGACTGGGACTCCTCTAGGCGTCGGACTCACTATCAAACTCTTCATCCATGAGATCGCCTTCGTCAACATCTGGCCAAATCAACAAGCCAGGTGAGTACTATGAAAGTACTCGCAAGACAGTTTGGACATAAGATATAACAAATGCAAACATGATGCATATGAACAGATTAATAATGCGCACTCAGATAATAAAATAGCTATGCATGGGAATTAAAAAGGAAGTCGGGCGGTAGTCCTCCCGAAATCCCAATGTAATACTGAAGGCCAATCGAGTGTCTGAATGACCCCTCGAAAGGATACAACTAAATTAACAATGCCGCAGTTGGGCGTCAGGGCGACACCACATAAAGGGCTTATATCAAAAGTAAATGACAAGAGTGCCACAGTCGGACGTCTGAGCGACATCACATAAAGGGCTTATATCAAAAGTAAATGACAAGAGTGCCACAGTCGGACGTCTGAACGACATCACATAAAGGGCTTATAT